>NW_011499900.1:1064196-1201682 GCF_000495115.2 Populus euphratica
AAGAGCGTTGGCTGGAGCGAAGGGGAGATTCTGGGGACTTTTAAGCGATTCCCTTTTCTTTTATCATGTTCAGAGGAGAAAATCAGCTGCATGATGGATTTCTTCGTGAATACAGTGAAGCTGGGACACCAGACTATTACTGCAAATCCCTCAATTTTCAAGTATTCGTTTGATAAGAGGATTTATCCGAGGTATAATGTTTTGAAGGTTTTGGAGTCAAAGAAGCTAATTAGAGTCAGGAAGACTGCAACTTTCTTAAAAATAAGCGAGGAGAAGTTCTTGGAGAATTATATTACCAAGTACGAGGGCAAAGTTCCTGGTTTATTGGAGATATATGGGAGCATTAGAAAAACAAAGGGACTATAACTTGATGGCGAAATAGTAAGTTTGCTTTTTTAATGCATTGTACAATATTAGCTTAAATTCCTCTTATCCTGGTGACTTTGTAATGATGTCGTGTAAACTATTTTGCGGTCTCTAATTTATATTGTTCAATTTATTGTTTGATTGTGCAAGTTTCATTTTGTTGTTGTTTCTGGACATTGATTTCTGAAAGTTTTTTATTGGTGGTTGTTTTTTGGAGTGTTTGCAAGTGTTATTAGATCATTAGCTGCATTTTTAAATCCAAACTGATATTGTGGCTTGAAGGATTGCATAATAGTATTGGAATTTCCATCCTCATTCAAGGAGTTAAAATTGAATCCTAGGGGATTTTACTCTTTGAATTTTAACTTGAAATAGTTATCTTGATTTGAGCTGCGGAGCATAAGAGGAGCCATAAAAACGTGCTGGTTAATTTTTTCCCGTGAATGATCGTAAGCGAAAAGGTCCCGGTTGCTCACAGTTCATATACACTATCAAGTAATGGAATTAATAGGATCGAAATGGGAAATTGCAAAAACTACCTAGAACTTCTTTCTGTGGCTATCCCTCCCTCATTGTTTATAAACCTACATGCCCGAATCCTGTAAAGTGTTCAGGATTTGATTGGTTATTTATAAGTTTGGCTTCAAAATAGCAGGGGTCTTGGATATGAAGAAGTTCAGGGCCAATTAGCTCTCTTGCTGGTGCATATGAAATACTGGCGGGTCACTGTCAAACTCAGGAACTTGGGAAGCTGGTCTCATATACTCAACAATAAGGTTGCTTGAGAGAGGCAAAATCTAGACTTCTGGGAGGGTTTCAAACTGCAGCAATGCAGTTAGACACCAACTATGTTACAAGCGTGATTTCCTTATTGTTGAGTATGTTACAAACGATGTTTCAAGAAGTGTATAATTATCTAAACAGTTGTATTTCCTTTCCACGTTGGATCATGTGGATTTGGGAGGTGATGTTTTCTTGTAATCATACCGCATATCAGATTTGCATCCTTTTTGGTTTTTTTGGATGGTTTATTTGCCATCAGTGGCAGATAAAGTGAGAGAATGTAAGATGTTTTATTCTAGTGGAAATAATTGAGAGTTAGAAGAGAAACATAGTTTTCTTCATCAATTGAAGTTTTTTCTTCGTCAATCAGGGCATTATAATCTATATTTAATTCTTCATATTTACAATTAAAGAATTGCTTACATATTGCCCTTGATCTCTCATCCCTTCCTTTCCTTGACGCAATCATTCTGCCATTATGAGTTCTATTTGTGTGCCCCTTCTTCAATTCCTTTCAATCTCTTAAACTTTAAAGCTCAGTCGGCAATGGTAAATTGCATGACATGAGCACTTCATCTTCTGGGATTCGCGAGCTTCAGAAGCAGTTTTCTTGAAGTGATACACTTCAGTCCTATGCTATAGTAAAGACTATGGTAAAGATCGAGATGTGTCTCTAGGTTTTTAATTGAATGTCAGCAGGTGGCCACTTTGGTCACGCTTGGTGCTGCTGCTGCTTCTTAAACATGCAAACCGTAACGAACAGCTGCATACATGCAAACTAATGTATTTATTGATGCCTGATATTTCAGCAGTTGATTGTTCCATGTTTTCCTAGGAGCTAGATGGAGGTTCTTCAAAAAGTAATAGCGGGGGCAGAAAGCAAGTATGTTGGTTTTGTTATGGTGAGAAACTGCATGGCCACTGGCATTGTAGCTTTTAGGGAGCTGTTATTCATTGCAGATGTGTGCTTTAGAATCGTGTTAGAGAAGTCCTCTTTTTATTAACACATACACACATATATATACATTTGTAATGCATAGGAAATACATTGAATCTAATACAAAAACTCGGCATACTATTTATGTGCTGAATTCTCATTTTCTTCTTTTTATTCCTTTGATTTTATGTTCCATCACACAAGTAATTCTTTGTAGAAGCAAAATCAATAGTTGTTCAGGATAATAATCTCTTACAAAGATATTTCTATGTGTTCATGTTGTCCTAAAGCCATCTCTGTAACCAACAAGGGTGAGTCCTTGGTTAAGAAAAATGATAAAAAACTTTGAGATCATTTCATGGTTATAGTTCTACATCTCACAAATATATAAGAATCATTTTCTTTATATTTTGGCGATCACCTTTCACGTTTGTGTGTATTATTTTAACTAACAGTGATGTAGAGTTTGCCATCCATTTATCTGAAATTTATTTAAATTTAGATTACTTTCTCTACTAGAAGTAGAAAAAAAAAACGTTATAGTGCTTTGTTTATATAAACAGAGAAGCAACTTAATTTTTTTTTTTAATTTTATTTTTTAAAAAATCTATCTTCTAATTTTTTTTTCAATTTTATTATTTGAATATTTTATTAATTTTAAACAGTTATTATAATTTCTTTCATTTTTTATTTTGAATAATTTAAAAATAATTTTCTAAAATTTAGTGGATTCTATAATCGATGTGAGTTAAGTCTCATAAAGACTGAGTCCATTTAATATCTCTTTATTTTAATTTTTTTTTTATCAGTCATCTTTGATGTGCTTGAATCCATCATATTCTCTGGGCATGTAGAGTAAATTATCATGCATGTTAATTTAACTCATTGAATTTGATTTAATAACAATGTTAAGTATAATTTTATTTTTTGTTTTTTTTGAATGATTTTTTTTATTTTTTTAATTAATTTTATCTTTTAATATTTTATTAATTTTAAATTTATCTTTATAATTTGTTTCAATTTATTTTTTATAAAATTGTTTTAGTTTCAAAACAATTATATGATATTTGGTTGATACTCAATTCTATGAGCATTTATTTTTTAATTATATCATCAAGTAAAAAATAATTTTAAAAAATAAATTCATTAAACTTAGTGTAATTTATAATTTTAGATTACAAATCTGACAAGTTTTGTAATTTATAATTTTAGATTACAAATCTGACAAGTTTAGTTATGAAACATGTATCAATTTTATATATTTTCATTTTAATATTAAAAAAGAATATTATGTTGAAATATTTTTTCAAGCCAAATTGCTTTTTTTATTAATTATTCGAGTTATTTTTATACTTTTCAAGTCAACTGAGTCATATTAAAATAATTGTTAAGTTAGTAATTTTAAATTAAGTTAGGCAAAAATTCAAATTTAAAGCGTTGATATTAAATTGAGTTTAATAATAATACTAAGTAGTTTTTTAGAAAATAAATAATTTTTTTAGATTTGTTTTTTATCCAGCCCATAAATATGAGCTAGAAAACTAGTTGTACTAAAAATATTTAAAACAAAATTTTTTGGCATAAAAAATAAAATTATATTGCAAATTGCTAACTTAAAGATTGTTTGTTATTGTATTAATTTCTGTTTTTACTCAACTAAGATAAAGATAAATAAATTGGTTAGTCAAATATTTTTCGCTAATTGCATTCAACTACATGTGTAATTGCATTTTAAACTTTAATTTTATAAAAGCTAGAATAACATATTTTTTATTCATCAAAATAATATTTTTATTTATTTTACATATAAAAAATTCATCTTACATTAATTTTAACTAGTTATATATTTTTTTCAGTATATATTTTTAAAAAAACTATTTTTTAAAACTGCAACCATTGAAGCTGCCTTAACAGCACATAAAGATCTACCCACAACGAATCCACTGTAGTTACATGCATTTTCCATTCTAATGTCCGTGACAGAGTACCAGACCGAGCCAATGATTTGGTCTCACTGGTGTATTGATGTGTTATAGTTTTTATTTAGGATTTTTTTAAAAATATATTTTATTTGAAAAAAATATTAATTTTTACATTTTAATATTAAAAATATACATAGAAATTATTTTAACATATTAAAAAAACAATTTTAAAAATTATTTAATAACACTAGTATACGTGTATAGTATATAAGCAATGGACCAATATTTCAGAGGTAAGCGAAAGGGGGAACTGAGAGTCCGGCCGGTTTTCATGAATCACAAAACAAACCCTACGCCTAGTCGATGAAATTAGGGATCAGTCCTCGTTAGCTTCTTCTGTAACCAAATTTTTGCCTGTTAGTGAGAAAATGGCCATGAAGCTTTTTCTTATTCAAAAACGTTTTCTAGCGACGCCATCTGCTAGTAGCTCACTATCCTCGTCGTCGTCGTCTTCATTTACGGTGGATTTTCTCGTCAACTCATGTGGGCTTCCTTTAAAATCTGCGCTTTTAGCTTCCCGGAAGCTGAAGCTGGACAAAAAAAATCTTCGAAATCCTCCCTTTGTGCTACAATTCTTGAAATCTCACAACTTCGACGAAACCCACATCTCCAAATTGATCGAGAAGCGGCCTGAAGTCCTCCAGTCCAGAGTAGAAGGCAATCTCGCTCCCAGATTCGAGTTTCTGATCGCAAATGGCTTCGTGGGTAAGCTCCTGCACGATGAGAGGCGGCCTCAAGTCCTCCAGTCCAGAGTAGAAGGCAATCTCGCTCCCAGATTCGAGTTTCTGATCGCAAATGGCTTCGTGGGTAAGCTCCTGCACGACCTTATCATACACCATACTGAGATACTTACAAGTGCCTTAGATTCTCGTATCAAACCAGCTTTTTACCTTTTGAAGTCTTTTCTATACTGCAATGAGAATATTGTTGCGGCTCTTAAGCGATCTTCCAGGTTGTTGACGGCTGATTTGAATGTCAATGCGAAACCAAACATTGATTTTTTGAGAAAAGAGGGAGTTCCTGTTAACATGGTAGCAAAATTGATTATCTTAAATCCAGGAACTATACTGAGTAAGCGTGGAAGGATGGTTTATGCGATGAATGCTATTAAGAATTTGGGTCTGGAGCCAGATAAGACGATGTTTGTACGTGCTCTTAGCGTGAGGTTACAAATGACTGAATCGACATGGAATAAGAAAATTGAGGTGATGAAGAGTTTGCGGTGGAGTGAAGAGGAGATTCTGAGGGCTTTTAAGAGGTACCCACAAATATTAGCATTCTCGGAGGAGAAAATCAGGAGTGCAATAGATTTCTATATCAATACTATGGAGTTGGAAAGACAAATTATAATTGCTAATCCTAATTTTATTGGCTTCTCAATTGATAAAAGGATTCGCCCAAGGTATAATGTTATAAATGTCTTAGAGTCGAAGGAACTGATTAAAGGAGACATGAAAATTTCGACTCTGCTAGTTACGAGTGAGAAGAAATTCTTTATAAATTATGTCAGCAGGTTTGCGGATGAAGTCCCTGGTCTATTAGAGCTGTACAAGGGTACAGCCATGAGAACAGAGAAAGACGCTTGATGGCTAAGTTAGTTTGTGTTATACAAAGTATAACACATGGTTGTAAACTGCTTCCCTTCTTCTGAATTAGACCTAGTCTGTACCTGTCATTTTATATCGTTCAATTAATTCTTCGAATACTGAGTTCAATATCCTTTCATTTTTCATTTTAGTTTCATATCACGGCAGCTCTTGTTTCTTCATTTCTTTGACCTTCTTTTTTTAATCTTTCTTTTTTTAGGCCCTTCTATTCAAAAAGAAATGGCATGCATGCTTTAATATGAGAATCTAAGGGCCTTTTGAAAATTTCAAACAGTTCCTGTCCTTGAACATGTATTCTGTCCATGGTTATAGCTTAAAGTAAAAAACTAATAACTTTAACTTTTGAGAAGCCCTTGGTTTCTCAAATTGATCCATCATTTGAGTTTGTTTGAAGAGTATTCCTGGTAGAAATGACACAATGGTGGCTTTTTTTTAAGGCTTTCTTTGTGACTGTTATGATTTGAAAGGTGTTAAACAACGTTCAGAATTTCGCCTTGAACCGATGGGTTGTGTGTTCATACATGCTGTTGGCATGTTGATATGATACAGAATTTGGCATTGAACCAAAGGGTTCTGTGCTTGTACATTGTTGGCACGTGGATACAATACATATGACTCGGAAGAAGAAATTTGAGTTGTTGAACAAGCGTGGGTTGGAGCAGAGGGGAGATTAAAGGGGGCTTTTTATGTCATACCTGCTTCTTTTGGCATTCTTAGAGAGGAAAATTGGATTGACGAAGGCTATGTAGTCATAGTAGCTGATTAAAGGGAATTTAAAGATTGAGTTATTGCTGACAAAATGTGAGAGAATCGCATGGAGAATTAGTATTACTAACTGCTAAGCATGAAGGTTGAGTCCCTGGATGATATAGGTGGTGTAAATGGATGCCACCAAGATAAAAAACGATGGATACTTTGGCAGAGATGTGAGTTCATTTGTGCGAAATACAAAGCTGATTTATGTACATTTCTTTCCAAGTCCATATCTATTACCCTCCGAAATACTTACATGCTTGCAACTTTCAGCAAATCAACAGCTTAATCACTCCTAAGGGCTGAGGAAGGTGTTCTGTAGTTCTTCCACTCTCATCAGGAAAATATATGAAGAAAAGTCGATGGTTATTACCTAACCGCCGTCTGTTTGGCCCCCATATCTAATCTTGTTGAAGGGAAGTCGGCAGCTGATGGTTCTTGCCGGCTCCAGTGACATGATCCTTGCTGACAGCTTTAGCAGCGACAAATCTGGCAGCAGATGCTGATTTTCGTTGATTTTTCAGGCTTGCTCTTTTCATTTTGATCCCAGTAAGTCCTGGGCTAACCACTAGCATAGATGACTGCGTGTTGTGCGGTTAATTTTTTGAAATTTATTTTTTGTTTAATTATATAATAATAAAAATAGATATAGGTAGAAAAGAAAAGTAAAATTATAAAATAAAAATATATTTTTCCATCAAAATTATCTTTTTTGATTTATATAAATTTTTTTGTTGTTCTGACTAAAAAATAGTTTTTTTTTAATAAAAAAATTAGTAACATAGTTCATTGATTAAAAAATAATAAAAAAAGAATTCGTAAAAAGAACACTAGTTTTTTCTATTAATGTATTTCTTTATCTTAATAAAAAATATCTTTTATTTATTTGAAGTATTGTTTTTAAATAAAAACCGAAACTCTTAATTAAAAAATAAAAAAACCTAAAAACAATGAATTTAAAAAAATTATATAAAAATAAAAATATTTATTCTTATTCAATATTAATAAATATATTTTTTTAAAAAAATTCCTAAAACAAATATTTACATGAAAAACCACTAATTAAATTCTTTTAAAAAATATTTCATCAAACAAATCATTCTATTTTCATTCTAGTTTAATTAACCATTTTGAGCCCAGCCCTTTTGAACCCCTATCAGTTTGATTAAACATTGAGGAATCTGGCCCAATGAAAACAGACCCGTTCAGTTCATCAACCCACTGAAAAAGGAAATGTCTTGACTGTCTGTTCTAATTCTAGGTTTGGCAAAGTATCTGCTTCCAGGAAATGGGCACCAAGGTAGCCATGAGAAGCCTGCTTCCTCTCTTACAGAAACGTTTTCTATCAACATCATCGTCATCTACTCCAACACTTTCTCCTCTTTCCACTGCTCTATCTTCATCATTTACAGTAGACTTCCTCATCAAGTCATGTGGGCTTCCCTCAAAATCTGCTCTTTCTGTCTCCCAGAAGTTACAACTCGACGAGAAGAGCATCCAGAAGCCCCAATCAGTACTCGAGTTTCTGAAAGCTCACGGCTTTAAAGAAACCCACGTCGTCAAATTAATTGAGAAGCGGCCTGATGTCCTCAGACGTGGAGTAGACACCAATCTCAAACCAAAATTTGAGTTCCTCATCGCAAATGGCTTTGTGGGTAACCTTCTTCCTGAGCTTATTACATCAAATCCGAATGTTTTGGAAAGGGCTTTAGAATCTAATATGAAGCCATGTTTTGAGTATTTTAAGTCCATTCTTGGTAGTAATGACATGATTGTAGCGGCTTCTAAGCGATGTGCAGTGTTCTTGACCTATGATTGGAAGAGTATTATACAGCCAAATGTTGAGTTGTTGATAAAAGAGGGAGTGCCTGAAGAGAGAGTAGTAAAAATGATTGTTGCACAACCAAGAATTATATATCAAAGGCGCGATAGGATGGTTTATGCAATCAATGCTGTCAAGAATTTGGGTCTTGAGCCCAAGGCTGCTATGTTTATATATGCTCTTAGATCGATCTTATCCATGAATGAGTTCACTTGGAAGAAGAAGATTGAAGTGATGAAAAGTTTTGGGTGGACTGAAGAAGAGATTTTGCGGGCATTTAAGCAATACCCGTTTCAATTATCATCCTCGGAGGAAAAAATGAGGAAATCGATGGATTTCTTGTTGAATACTATTAAGATGGAAAGGCAGGCCATTATTGCCTGTCCTAAGTTTCTTATGTATTCAACTGAGAAAAGGCTCCGTCCTAGGTATGATGTTTTGAAGATTTTGAAGTCTAAGAAGCTAATTGAAATCGGCAAGAAGACGAACTATCTGCTAACAGTTAGTGAGAAGAATTTCTTGGAGAATTATGTTACTAAGTATGCTGATAAAGTGCCAGGTTTATTGGAGGTATACAGGGGCACAGCAAAGACCGAAAGATAGAAACTTGATTACCTCCCATCCATCGCCTATATTCCATTATCACAGGCCAATGTTTTTCTCAGGTGAATACATACATATCTATACCTATATGTGTGCTTACGCTCGCACGCAAGAAGCTATTTGAAGTTCTTATTTGTAATGCCTGTTTTACCGATTACTTTTGAATTTCATTGTTTGCTGAAATAAATTGCATATTCTTGCTCTTGAAGGCCCGGCCATTGCTCTCTAGTTTTTGCCATTCTCTTCAAATGTTAAACCAAAGCCAGCTAATTTTCTTGAACCAAACAACAAATATTGCAAGTGTCATTCTTTGGTTGATCCTTAGTCAAGTTCTAGGCTCATAATCTAGTAGATTGCTTCTCTGCTCTAAATTCAGAACTATACAAGTCAAGTTGTTAGTTTGCAGCAAGCAACCATGACTTGGAACCCTTGAGTTTTCTTGTTGACTGTTCATCTTCTCATCTGCAATTCTTTGAAAAGATGTCATAGGTCCCTTGAATTTCATTGTTTGCTGAAATAGATTGCATATTCTTGCTCTTGAAGGCCTGGCCAATGCTCTCTAGTTCTTTCCATTCTCTTCAGATGTTAAACCAAAGCCAGCTAATTTTCTTGGTGACTGTTTTATTGGATTGTTAGCAGGCAGGTGGTACAAACTGATTGAATGCTGTATATAGCAGGATTGCTTCCCCTATTTCCAAATTGCCTTCTCTTTTCAAACCATGAAGCAATTGACTTGATAAACTTCATATTTTGCAGCTAGAAGCTCTTAACTAGAATGAATATGAAAGTTGGTCATCACTAAGCCATCATTTTGATCACAAGGAACTTTTTTCTCATGACTTTTTTTTTTTGAAAATGTATCTTAAGTAACAAGCCCTTTCTATCTTGTTCATGTTTTTTGAGTTTGGAACATTACAGATTCACATGGGTCAGCCATGACAATCTTATAAGTGGGCCTATTTTGAGCCTTAATCAGAATATATCCAAATTGAAAATGTTCTGATTTTGCCCAATTAAAGTGAACCGACAGCGACCTAGCTCAGAAGAGAGGTCTATATCTTCTCAGCAACCCCTCTGATAACCCTCTTCTTCACTAAGCTGTTTCTTCGGGGTGTTTAGTGTTGTGGTTGAATTTTTATTTTGTAAAATTTTAAATTATTTTTTTGTTTTTCAATTTTTTTGATATGATATGTTAAAAATAAATTTTAAAAAATAAAAAATATATATTATTTTAATATATTTACAAGTAAAAATAACTGTGAAAAATAATTTTTACCATTATTCCAAACATCTCCTTCATCTTCATCATCAATTCATTTACATTTCAATTCCTCATCAACTCATGCGGGCTTTCCTAAGTCTTATTTTTCCGTTTCCAAGAAGCTCCGAAACTGAAAGAGCAGATTTCAAGGTAGTCCTCGTGGATTTCACGCCCAAACTTCAATTTCTCATTGCAGTATCAAATCCTCTAATTTTAAAAATAGCCCTGGATTCTCATATTAATATCAATGGTTATGATTCCTACTAACTTGCTCTGTTCTTTTTCCCCTTCGCAGGATAACCTCCAATTCATATCTTTTCCATCCTGCTTTGCAGATCAGGAATTTCCATGTTGGATATAAGACTTTTGAGTCCTTCTTCAAGAGCTCCTTCCTCTCTTTCTGCTGCATCTTCTCCACCTACAGGATTTCTGGACGAGTTAAATTAGTGTTTTTGACAAAAATGAACATAAGTTTTAATAAAATGGTTGTATGGTGCTGACATTTGTTAGCGTGTTTGTCAAGTTCCCTATGGGTCACCTTGCTAGCATTAGCCGAGGTCAGTTGATGTCTAAATTAGACCCAAAAAATGATGTTTAAAATTTTTCTAGTTGTTTTCGAATTTCTTTAAATTTGTTTTAGATTTCATTTGTTAAGTAAGTTATAATTTCTATTTAAACAATTTTATTTTTTATTTTTCAGAAACTAAATAAATTATTGGTTAAAGAATTATTTTAGGAATGTGATTCTAAAGCTTGATAAACCCTAGTTTCTTTCTCTATTTTCAGAGTTATAGTATTTAAGGCTTAAAAAACCCTAACCCTTCCCCTTCTCTATACACTGTTTCAATGCTTTCTTGGCTAGATACTATTCTTTGAACAGGAGGAATTTCTGAGTCGTGGTTGTGTTGAAAGGAGATAGAGTCTTGTCGTTCCTCTGATGGTGGTGCTATGATATGATGAAAATGATGATGGCTTTTATGAAATTCTGGTTTCCTTCTGAGAACTGTGAATGTTCATTCATGGTTTTACTGTACTTTCCAGTCTGTTTAACTATGAAGGGTAATTCCAGCAGATGCGGTTTCATTTGGATGCCCCTTAACTCTTAACCTTTCCACCATTTCCAATATCTATCTGTATCAAAGCAGTTGATGTTATCCACAGGCAGTTGACAACCTATGGATTTCATCCTTTTGAGTTGGTAATGAAGAGATGTTGAGGATGAAAGAAGGCCCAGAATTCAATTATTTTTCTTAGCATGATTTTGAGCATGTATTCTAATCAATATGCTAAGCTATGTAATCTGCGATCGCGTCCACTCTATCAACTGACACAATACAATAGTAACAGTGACCAGTTAGTTAATGTCTTTCACTCTTCCTCTGCAGTAACTAACCACAGAGAAGCCCCTTTATCTTGAAAAACCATTATTCCTGTTCATTTTCTTTATAAAATCTGGTTTTCTAAGATTGTGTTTTTTTCCCTTAAGAAAAGAAGTTTTCTTTGGAAATCTAAATGAAAAACATGTTTTCTTTCGTACAAAAATGTTTTCTGCATAGTAACAGCAGACCCGATGAGTCCAGCATACAGCGCAGTAAACATGACAACATTATTTGTGGGAAGATGGGTTTTGATGAAATCCCAGGAGCAACAAGTCCTGCTCAGCTCAGCAACCGACGACAGCAAGTAATTTATGGAGAGATGTTGAAGCCTACAAAATCCCAGAACCAAAAGAACTTCAGCAGCAACAAACTCTCATGAGATTAGCAACCAACAGGACAACGTCTTCTGTGGAGAGATGTTGGAGGATTATGAATTCAGGAACAAATAATTCTGTCCAAGATTGTGATTCAACATGAAGAAGAAGTGAAAGTGTTGGGACATATGAGCAGATCATGGATGCAATTTACTGCAGATTCCAATAAGCCCGGAACAAAATTACTTCTTACTGTAATATCAAACACCGTAAATCAGCAATCACAGAGCCAAAAGTAGTCGCCCCCTTCCCATTGGTCTCTTTGTCTAGTCTATCTCTCTGTCCCGAAGCTCACCATCCTCCATGGCTGGTATACGCTCTCTATCCTCTTTCTGTCTGTCCTGGTTTACGCTGCTTGGGCTAAAAAAGAAAACAACAAATCTTAGTCATATGAGGAGATCATTTACTGTGAGTTGCATGATCATTTTTTTAATTTAACTCCTTTTGTTCTTGTTTCTATGTTTTGACTCTCTTTTTCCCTGTAGATAATTAAAGTAACATATGATCTCAAGAAAATATAAAGCATTGCCCTGATTTAGCCTATTTCAGTCAGAAATTATAACCTTAGCTACAATATGCGTTGGATCTTACAGATGTGTTTATTAACCTTCAAGACTTCATTTTTTCTCGTTTTTGTACAAAACCCGGATCTTTATTAGATTTTTCAAATATTGATTTGAATATATTCTTCATTTGTGTACTATAGAGGAGATGATTTTTTGTAGTGTGGAGTACAGGTGCAGGCAGATATTCATGGATGAAGAAGAGACTCTTAGGAAAGAGAACTGTTCATTTTGTGGCAATTTGCTGTTTTTTTAAGTGATTTTTAAAAAAATTATATTTATTATATTTTTTTAAAATTAATATTTTTATTTTAATGTCCTATATCAAAAATAATTTTTAAAATATAAAAAATATTATTTTAATATATTTTTAAATAAAAAATATTTTAAAAACCATATATTAGAAGCAATTCTTCAACCATTGTTTTTTATTTTATTTTTTTTTCCAGTTTTTTTGTTCATTGTGATTGTTGTCACCTAATTTGACCTGATAAATTTCAAAAAATGAAGTTGAGTGGATGTGATTTCGACAAATTAAGATACAATCAAACCAGAACTTGAATAGAATAATATTATTATAAATGACTCCGATTAACCCGTCCAATGCAGGCTTATTAACTTGGGTTCCGACTGAGGCAATCAAATTTGAATTAAAAAAAGAAGAAGAAAAAGGTGATGAAGAGCGTTGGATGGAGGGGGACACCTATAAACCCTACTAGACCCGGCCCATGATAATCCAGCTAAGCACTACACATGCTAATCCCTCCTCTTTTTTTCCGTCACTCCCGTTGAAAGATCGAAGATGGCCGCCGCGAGGAACTTCATCTCTTTGTTGCAAAGACGATGTATACAGACATCTGCTGCTTCACTTTGTTCTAATTCTTCTACACTATCCACAAACTCTTCTTCATCTTCATCATCATCATTTACAGTTCAGTTCCTCGTCAATTCATGCCGGCTTCCTTTAAAATCCGCTCTTTCAGTTTCTAAAAAGTTCCAAATCCATGAAAAGGAACTCCAAAAGTCCCTTTCTGTACTTGAGTTCTTGAAAGCTCACGACTTTAACGAGACCCAGATAGGCAGATTGATAGAAAACTGGCCCCGTGTCCTCCTCTGCAGAGTAGAAAGCACCCTCAAGCTCAAGTTCGATTTCCTCACTCAGAACGGTTTTGCGGGTCAGATTCTGCCTCAGCTTATCGTCTTAGTTCCGGCGATTTTGAATAGGAAGGTAGATTCTTGTATTAAGCCATGCTTTGAGTTTTTGAAGTCCTTTCTTGACAACAATGAGAAACTTTTAGCAGCTATTAAGCGTTATCCGTGGTATTTTACCTTTAATTTCAATTCTGCTCTGAAACCAAATACTGTTTTCTTGATAAAAGAGGGAGTGCCTCATGATAGGGTTACGAAACTGATTTTGATGTATCCGAGAGCTTTACAGATGAAACCTGATAGGATGGTCCGTGTAGTGAATTCTGTTAAGAATCTGGGCCTTGAACCAAAGGCTCCTGTGTTTGTACATGCTCTTAGAGTGATGATAGGAATGAGTGAATCCACTTGGAAGAGGAAAATTGAGTATATGAAGAGTTTGGGGTGGACTGAAGATGAGGTTTTGCTGACCTTTAAACGAAATCCAGATATACTGGCATGCTCGGAGGACAAAATCGGGAGGGCCATGGATTTCTTTGTGAATACTGTGAGATTAGGATCACAAACTATAGTTGCAAATCCAGTTTTACTTCAGTACTCAATTGATAAAAGGGTTCGTCCGAGGTATAATGTTTTGAAGATTTTGGAGTCAAAGAATCTGATTGAAGTTAACCAGAGGGTTTTTTGGTTGCTAACAACAAGAAGTGAGATGAAATTCCGGGAAAGTTATGTTGCAAAGTATGCAGATAAAGTACCAGGCTTATTGGAGATATATCGCGGTACTGTGGAAGCAAAAAAGATGAATACTTGATGCCAATAGATGAGTTTTTACTTCACATCTGCTATGCATCAAATGGTGGTGGTCTAATTTCCTTTAGAAGTAGTTTTGATCTGCTAACCAATTTACATTCCTAAATTTATTGTTCTAACATGTTGATTTTGCATGTATATCATTTTGGATAGTGGTTTCTTTAAGTTAATCTCGTGGTGGTTTCTTTTTGTTTATTCTGCTGCTTCTTTTGGGTATTTTTTTTATAATTCTGTTACCGGACAAGTAAAGATTGGAGGAGAAGTAAAGAAGATAAGAAAGAAGAAACAGAAGTTGGGAAGAAGCAGGAGCTGAAAAGGAGAGGATAAAATTAGAGGAATGGAACAAAAGTTTGTATAAAATAACGAAAACTAAACCTAATAATAAACCCAAATAAAATCCAATAACGCTTGGATGTGTTAAATCTCTCAACTAAAGAATGACGTGTTGGGTTATTCTCCATCATCCCTGTCCATGTGTTGAGAGGGTCTAGTGTCACCACCACATTCTCTCTTTGCCCTTGGATCGTCTTTTGGCCTTTTTTTTGTCACTTGTTGCTTAATGTTTGAAGTTCGAACATTGATGATGAAATGATCTCTGTTTTCCAGGCTTGAAAAGCTCTGCAGGTTATACCTTAATTATTTCATTCTGAATTGGTGATGTGAATTTGTATAATACATGGCCATCGCTATTGCTAAGATTGTTTTCTCAGCAGAGTCAACTTTCTACCATGAGATGTGTCCTTCAAGAGTAAGATTTTTCTTACTACTTTTTTTATTTAAACCGAGCTAAAAATGCATTGATAACCTCAATTGCATTTGGAAATTTCCAATTTTAGATTTATTTTTCTTTAGAATGGAATGTAATTAAGATGCTGAGATTTCAATGTTGGCCCATTCAAGCACTACACTCTGTTTTTCAAGTGTAGAAAAGAGAATCTAGAGTGAAATGGATTTCTTATGCATGTGATTAACACCAGAAACTGTAATTCAAAATACACTGCGGGTCTTCGATATTCATTTAATAAAAGAATGTGTGCAAGTTACAATGTTTTGATGGTTTTGGATTCAAGGGGGCAAGAAGGTTGTGTGGTTTCTAAGACTAGGACTAGGATTTCCTTGTGAATTATGCCACTAAATACGCTAATGAAGTCCCGGAGTTTTTGCAGATTTGTGGCCGTTGCATTTGATGGCAAAGAAGTAAGTTTTACTTCTACAATGCTCATAATATAATAGTTTAATTTGATGTAGAATTTTTTTTGTATTATTTTATTTTTTTGCGTGCTCCTAAACTATAAATTGTAGTGAGTTCGTCTTTATATCCTTCCATAGATTTTTTCTAAAAAAAAGTTACTCTTGGTGAATTTTTTTCTTTATTGTCGTTTACTTCTTAGATATTTTGTTGCCGTTTTCATCACTCGCTACTTACTGTTTGAACTTCATTTATGTAGGAACTTAATGAAGTGTAAAATGAACTTGATTCCAGGTTTGCCTTTCTCCGCAGGTCAGGTATGAAATCTTTTAGTCCATGTAGTTATAGTTATGTATCTTTCACAGGCAACCGAATGATATGAACTGAAGCAAAGAAAACAAGGGGATGAACTCCACTTGGTGTTCTTCGTATCCATGAAAATATACTTATACTGAGTTGATTGTGAACAACTCTAATAAACAGGTATGAAACTGTATCGAAGAAAACCAGAGGATGTGCTTCCCTTTAGTGTTCTTGATATCAATGAGAACAGGCTATTTTTATAAGAAACAATTGGGTTGATTAATCTCTCCCCAGAACTTATACAACTCAACATTGAAGGAGTAAATCCCAGCTAATATTTTCATGTCTTCTCAGCACAAAACTCACTAAAAATACATGTTTTACTGGACTACCATTCTGTCTGCATTTGATTGAAGAAAAGTTGGGATTTTTAGTTGCTGGGTTTAAAAACGGATGAAGGATATTTCTCTAAAGGTGGTGATAGAATACCGATGAAAATGATGAGAGCATTTCATTATTCATGGCCCTGACTTTCTTATCCTTTGCCAAGTGTTGCGTCTTTGCTGAAGATGTGTCCACATAAGATTTCATGGAAATGCCCAAGTTCTTGCTTTGGATTTCCCTGGAACGCATACTTTAACACGCCTGTGTGCACGCAGGGATTTGTTCCATGGTTGCAGCAGAGCTATCGGTTCTTCAGCAAAAATTTATGGAAATCAAATGGTGGATCAGCCATCTGCACAGAACATTGTATTGCTCTAGCAAGGTTCAATACTGTTCTGCACAGATCAAATTATCAAGTGCTTGCTAGTTCTTCCTAAATTTGAAGGCAATATAATTATAGCACAGTAAATAAACAAATACACAATGCTAAAGGTTATTCGTAGGCACCATAATTATAAACAGTGGTTTTGAGACAGCAAAAACCTGATTTAAAAACAGAATTTTGTTTCAACTTCAATTTTATTTGAAACTATGACGTTTTAGAAATACTGGATAAAAGAGCCTTTTATTCTTTTATTTTTTTCAAAAAATCACAAATAATACTTGTTTGCAACCCTAAATTATGGCAACCATCTAATCGCTAGAAAATCGAGACAAAGGTGTTTTATGCCTCTTTGATTTTTAGCTTTTTATTTTTTTTATCAAAAATATTTATAAAACAACTTAAAATCTTGATAAACTTAATTGTAACCTTAAATAATTTAAAAATTTAGAATAAATCTAAATTTATATAAAAAAAATATCGAGCTTGTATTTACCATCTAAGATGATGAGAATGTCAAAATATAGAAGTGTCAACCAAAATTCCTTCTATATAAATGAAAATTAACGTCTCCTTTTCCAGTCTCTCAAATCATGGATTACAAAGCAAGGAAGATGAGGTGTCAGATTGAAAATGAATTTTAAAAAGGGAACGAAAATATATCAATTAGAAAGTAGAAGGATGAAAGTTAATTTTTGTAGCTAATTTGGAAAAAGACACCTAGTTTCTCTACCTTTTTTACTCTAGTCCCCTACTTTTAATCCTACCCTTCATCAACTAATTTCAAGCAAATGGTAATTTATCTAGCCAAGAAAGGATCAAATCAAAGAAAAAAAGTTTAAGGACTAAAATAAATAAATAAATGCACATTAACGGTGATTTGTGAGAGGATGCAAGTATAATGTTTTGATCACTGAACCGGGTTCATAAACGGGCCAATTCATGGTGGGTGTTGAACTGGCCCAATGGAATAGAAACATAAAAAAAAAAAAAAAAATAAGCACCTGACATTTCCTCTGCAACATCGACCACTTTGCTTCCAACAAAAGCCCTACTCTCGTCTGTCTGTCTGCCTTTGCTGTCTGTCCGTTTTTGCCCAGCTCCTCTCTAAACTGTGAATCTCTCTTTGAGTACTGTCTTCTAGAAATGAGAAGAATTTGCATTCAAAATGCCTAACCATGTACCCCTCAGAAGCCTACTCCTGCTTTCTCTGATTCAAAAACGTTTCTTGAAAACATCTGCATCACCGTCATCATTTAATGTTCAATACCTCATCGATTCATGCGGACTTCCTTCACTGTTGGCCCTTTCAACTTACCAGAAGCTCCAACTCGACAAGAAGAACCTCCCAAATGCTTATTCTGTGCTTCAGTACTTGAAAGCTCATGACTTTAGCAACACCCACATTTCCAAACTAATCGACAAGTATCCCCGAGTCCTTCAAGTCAGAGTGGAAAGCAATCTAAAACCCAAATTCGACTTCTTCACTGAAAATGGGTTTGTGGGTCAGCTTCTGCCTCAGCTTATTCTATCAAATCCGTCTGTTTTGAGAAGAGCTTTAGATTCTCAAATAAAACCATGTTTCGAGTTATTGAACTCACTTCTTGGTTGTAAGGAGAACCTTGTAGTGGCTCTTAAGCGTGCTTCTTGGCTGTTGACGGTGAATCTTAAGGTTGTTATTCAACCAAATGTTGATTTGTTGATTAAAGAGGGATTGCCTCTTGATAGGGTTGCAAAGCTTATTCTCTGGCAACCAAGAGCTGTACTACAAAAGATGGACAGGATGGTTTATGCATTACATGCTCTTAAGAGTATGGGCCTTGATGTAGAAGATAATATCTTTATACATGCTCTTCGCGTGAGGATACAGTTGCCTGAAACGACTTGGAAGAAGAAAATTGAAGGGATGAAGAGTTTGCAGTGGAGTGAAGAGGAGATTTTGGGGGCTTTTAAACGCTACCCCCCAATACTAGCATTGTCAGAGAAGAAAATCAGGAGTTCAATGGATTTCTTTATCAATACAATGGAGCTGGAGAGACAAAACATAATTGCCTGCCCCCTTTTTCTTGGCTATTCAATTGATAAAAGGGTTCGTCCAAGGTATAATGTTATAAAGGTTTTGAAGTCGAAGAAGCTGATAAGTAGAGACAAGAAGATGACTACCTTGCTAACAATAAACGAGAAGAATTTCTTGACAAATTATGTCAGCAGGTATGTAGATGTAGTCCCTGGTTTATTGGAGCTGTACATGGGTAATGGTAAGACAAAAATGAAAGATAGTTGATGGCATACATGTAAGTTCACTTGTGCAATACGAAGTGTACATAAATGCCTAAATTGCTTCTTTGCTTCTGACCTGTAGCTAGTTTTTGCTTGTCCACTTTAGAATCACTCAATATTTGTTTGAATTCTTTGATCAATTTCTTATCATGCAATGAGAAGTCAGATTGCATCTACAATGCACAACATAATAGCAATCTAATTTAATTTATGTTTGTAAACTTATTTTTCTAACGAACTTATTTTTCTAACACAATGAGTTTTGTAATTCATGATTTCTCTCAGTACGTTCTTAGAGGTGTCTCATGTTGATGGTGCTTCTTTTTCTTCGTTCTCTCTTTCTTTCATGTCTTCTATTAGCCTTTTTATCCGTTATAAAGTTTGAACTCCCTTCTTTGATGCGAGAACTTAAAAGGTGTTAATATTTAACTCTATTATTTCATTCTTAAATTATGATGTATTCAATGATGTAATTCATGTGCAAACCAAATGGCATGAAGCGGGATGAAATAAACCTGAAGATGTACCTCCAATTGATGCTCTTGGTAATAGTGAAAGTAGAGCATTGGTGTAATAAATATTGAGTTCATTCATCTCTCCTCGAAACGAATACAAATCAACATTCAAGGAGTAAATCCCAGCTAATATTTTCACTTGTCTTCACAACGTGGAACCTGCAAATAGCTGATGATTTACTGGGCTGCTGATGACGTCGTGTGGTTGTGTGTTTAGATTCATACATATGTATCTATGTACATGTATGTTCATGCAAAGTATTATGCTTGTCAAAGTTGTATGTTGTTCCATGTTTGCTAAGGAGCTATATGTGGGTTCGGAAAACAATACTTGAAGTGAAGAGCTCCTACATTAATTTTGTTGTGTATCCACAAACATCACAAACTAGATGATTCGAAGATGGGAGATAACATGTATTATAAAATTATATCTAGTTCGGTATTCCCCAATCAAGGGCATTTGATTGTGCAATTAATAGATGAGAAGTGATCCTTATTCCTTATTGTGACTTAGGTTTTTAAGCCACGTAGAAGCTTGTAAAAGCTGCATGATAACTGCAGAAGAGGAACCGCCGTAGTAGTTCAGAATATGTCCATGGCAACATTTAGATCTAGTTCGGTATTCCCCGATCATTTGCGTTTTGAAATGCAATTAACAGACGATAAGTGATCCTAGCTGTTGCATAGAGTTATAAACCCGGTATGTATAAATCATAGTAAAAGCTACATGATGAACGCAGAAGAGGAAACACCGCAGTAGTTTAATGAGTGGTACTGATTGCTTATTCCATGTTAGTTCCGGAATCGAGACCTTTTTCTCAAATTAGATGCTTTATCTAGCATAATGACTAAAACTCATTACTTAGTCGTGCCTCTATTATAAATTTATAAGTTCATATTGCCTATAGAAGAAATTACAAATTAATAGGTAATGTTTGTTTTTCAGAAATTTTTAAAAATTTATTATTATTTTTTTATGTTTGTTTGTTATTAGAAAAGTTAGTTAATAAAAAATATTTTTTAATTAAATAAAAATTTAACTTGATTTTTAGAAAAGTATTTTTCTTAAAAATTTAAACGGAAAATACTTTTTGAAAGTTATAAAAAATTTTAAAATATCATATTATTTATTGATTATATCAAATTTAATTCTTAAACTTTTAATTGTTATATATATTTTGTTTTGAATATTTATTATTCAATTTCATCTCATAAAATTTAATTTTTATATTAATTTTGGTTTTTATTTTTATAATTGATATTTGCTTTTCACTTATTTTTTTATTCAAATTTTTTATCTATTAAATTTAATTCTTATTTTTTTTATTATTACTTATTTTATTTGAAATAATTTATGAAATGTTAATATTATTATTTTAATTTTTAAATTTTTAGATTTGATCTTTATTGTTTTGATTATTATTTATTTTATTTAAGATAATTTATGAAATTATATATATTTTTTAATTTCATTCTCATTCAACTTTTTAATTTATAAAATTATTCCTTATTATTTTAATAAACTTAAGAAAAATAAAACATTAATAAGTTATTTTTTAATTTATTTTTTATGACATAATCAAAAATTTAAAAATAGTTTTTAATTTATTTTTTATTATACTATCAAATATAAAAAAATAATTTATTTTTAAAAAAAATATTTTTTATAAAAAAATTATTTTTCAATAAATAAACGTAATTGGTCCTTATTCACTCTTGAGTTCCCGGTCAGTGTTCTGTAGTTTGTCTCATTCTCTTCTACTGCAGAACTGACACTGTAGCTTTGATTGACTGCTAGCTTTGGGATTTTCTTTTTCCTTGAAGTGGCTTGCCGAGGACTTCCATAAAAGAAAGTTTCTCTTCTCACAGTTACCTGATATTTTAGGTTTGATTATTTTTGCAGGCTGTGTGGTTTGATGGGCGGCAAGCAGGCATTCTATATTGACTTGCCCTATAATGCTCCACCCATTTCTACGGCCCCTCTCCCTTTGCTGCTACGCATCCATGAAGCAGTTTACTTAACCTGTCAACTTTACAACTTGCATTTGTTCTGTGAACGAGAGAAGGTACTTGGATGCAGCTACTTATTGTTGGGAAATAATTCATGATTTTGATGGCATGGATTTACTCCTACACCATGAGTTATATGTTGAAAGTTGGCACTTTATCAGAAAAATAAATGGAGAAATTTGATTAAAGCTTAAAAGCCCAGGGAAAAATAAAATAAAATAAAAGCACAAGGAAGCTAACTGCCACTGTAGTGCTCTGAAAAAGTGAACTAACTACATTTATGAAGATTGGCTGGTAGGTAAAAACTAGCCTGTACAGATTACTCAGTTATCACTGATTAATTAGAAATATTGAACCGAAGATTCTTATTCCTAAACTCAACCATCATGTAGCTGATATCTTAAATTCTGCAAACTTTTGAAAACACAAGGAACGCGATAAAATGTTCTGTATCTATAAAGCTGGACATGAAAAATGAAAGCTCTTCACTAAAAGTTGCATTCCAGACATGTTTACCGATAAAATACAACTGAAAACACCATGGAAATCACAAGATAACAAAATTTGAAAAAGATACTTGACTTGAAAACCCACGGCCGGGAAAGCCACAATAACTGTCTCTATCACATGACGTTTTAGATTGTCTCTATGACGACATTTTAGATAAGGCACCTATCAATTGGTCAGATCCATGATAGCAGAAACTATGTCTCCATCTGCAGCCTTCAGAGCTTTGACAGCCTTTGATCTGGAGACTCCCGCCTGGGTCATCACTAATTCAATATCCTTTGGCTCCACCCCAGTTTCATCTACCTCTTCGTCATCCTGAACCACCGCTGAAGTCTCAGGTTTTGAAATCACATGACTGAGATCAGGTGCCTTGAACTGCTCTGCTGCCTGAGTTTGTAGATGGGAGCTCAAGTCCTCGATCTTCGCCTCCCCAAAGATCACATATGTGTCAGATGTTGGGCTCTTGAAAACATCAGGTTTGGAGATAACAAACAAGATCTGGTTTAATTGGGTAACCCAAGTTAGGTGTTAGCAGACAAGAAAAATATATCAAAGCTGAGTTTTTCCGAAAAGCAAGCAATATGAATCAATCAAAATAAAATGAAAAGCTTACATTCTTGCTCTTTTTTACTGTAACCCGACTAACACCAGGGATAGTTTTCATTCCCAGCTTCAACATAGCTTTACGACTCTTCTTTTCACTTCTGCTTTGTTTTGATCTACCACTTGCATCTCCATCTTGTTGTCCTGTGGGGGGAAAGGAAAAAAAACATTAGCGCAAATATCCAAAGAACAGACTAAGAAATAACTTGTAGGAGTGTTCTCACACTTCCTTAAATACTCTCTGCAAGATTAAATTATTGATAGGAAAATAAAAATGAAATAAGAGAAAGCTGTCTACAAGCCATTTCATCCCAAAGCAGTATAAATTAGATTATAATGTCATCCTGTGAAAGACATTATCATAATCACATAGATCACGGTTCACTGAGAAAATGAATGCCACAATGCCCAATAAATTGCAATCAAAGAAGAGAGGCAAACCATTTTAGGGATTCATGTGTAATACAAATCTGCAAAAAATGTGTCACTGATTACGAATATCACAGATTTAAATTTACAATGCAAGGTCATTCATAGCATGTACCGGTCATATCATGTTTCAAAACCAAACCCAAAGACAATAATCTATCTTTATTTTTCTTTCAGATACTTGAATTCAGAATTTAGTGTCCATATCGAATATGTAAGCCGCATATAAAAAAGGCCTTGTGGATGCATGTACAACTGCCTTGAATGTTGAAACATATCCTCTTCCTTTTTTGTTTTTAGGTGAATAACAAAGACAAACAAAAGGTACCACCCATGATAATCAACTAAACATATATTAATACCAGCTAACAAAGTTGAAAAATGGAAATCAATATTGAGAACTTATATAACCTCTTATTCACTCTTAACAGCAATAGAAGCTAAGGAAAATCTCATCATTTCCTTTTCCTTACCAAGAGCAATGTGTTACATCAGATTTCAACATTACCAGTTATAAAAATACGTGCATAAAAAATGTGTTAGTTGTGCATATCCAACAAATGCAAGCAAAACTCACAACATAGAAATTGATTAAAAAAAGAATCTGGGTATATAAAGCAACGAAATAAGGTCAATAATATTTCAAACATTGGGAGTCTACCTTCAGCTTCATCTTCATCCTTGTCATCATCGTCGTCGTCATCCTCCTCATCCTCCTCTTCTTCCTCAACCTCGGGCTTATCAGCCTTCACAACAAAAGGGGCAGTTTTCAGATAGTTTCCACATTTATAGTCAGCATATCATAAATCAAACAAAAAATATTATCAATTCTCAATCAATCACGAAATTTTCAACAAGTTACATTCCATATGAATGGATCCATTCACATAAAACTTCCATAAGATAAGATCACTAAAGAAACCTAATCAAATACTCATTTATCATCCACAAATTCATACCCAAATTACCAATATCCAACAAAAGTTTTTGAAAAAAACCATCAATACTTTTACCCGAAATCAGAACCACCATGAAATAAAACATAAAAACTGCACATGCCCTAGAAAACCCATCATCTACATAAAGTAATGAAGAGCAATACTTGATTAAATCAGATATAGCACAAACATAATGACCCGAAACAACAGATAAAAAAATAAAAAGAACAAAAGCCTATTAAAGACTTACTAATAAATCATCAGTAGAACCTCAGAAATGATAGAAATAAGTCGAAAGTAAAGAACTTTACATCTCTCTATATCTCTATAACACATCTAAAAAAAATTATAACGACAAAAAGTTACTTCGAGAATCTTCTGAATTTCGAGCTGGGCAGCAAGGAGCTCTTCTTGAGTCTGGGCAGTCATGGTTTCTTACTTTTTTGCGAGAGAAAGAGAAAGAATCAGAGAGCGTGTGTTAAGCTTGCACAGAAAAAACCCTAAAACCCCATTGTTCTGGTGAAGAGGGATTTTATAGCTAGGGAGAGAATTTGGGCTCATTTGGGCTATGTTAGCCCTACTATGATTGTGGGCTCTGAGTGCCTTATTTTTTTTCTTTCAAACTTCTTAATATTTGGAAGACCCTAGCAAAAATCAGTAAATTTGTTAGAACAATTTGAATCATAGCTATGGAACCTCTAGGTTAGGGTATTATATGATTATAAAACACAAGTTTCGGGTTACTAGATCAATTTTTTTTTAATTAAAGGATTATTATTTTATTTTTATTTTAAAAAAATTCCTTGATTTTATATCTATTATCATACTTGAATAATATTTATCAGATTATCCAAATCACTAGAACTTACTTGTGTTAATATCAAAATCGATGGATTAAACTCATCCCTTGTCAAGTTTTGAATCGTGGATTTGCAAAACCAAGCTGTCATGCTGGACAGAATTCAACAAGAATGGTTTATATCAATAACAACAAGTATTATATTGGAAATTTAATGAAGTTAATACCACGGAGGATTCTTCTATCATGAACAATTTTTAGGGAATCTTATTCATTAAATGAGTGGGTTCCAACAAGGATACCACCATCCAATAGTTGAAAAACCTTTTCAAAAGTGTTTTTGGAAAAAACAATTTCAATTAAATTAAATATTTTTGTAAAACCTGAAGTCGCTGTGCATTATAAAATCATCAGTTTTTTTTTTTTTGAGAAATTTTGTGGTGTTCATATAATAATTAGTGGTATCTATTAATTATTCTTCTAAATCCATTTTAAGAGATAAAACCTAAATAGAGATATTCTTATAGTTTTTTTTATGTGTTTTTTATTTGATTTTTTCTTTTCTCCACATGTATCTCTCTTTTTTTTAAAAAAAAAAATGAACAATGCTGCTAGTTATTTCCATGCACCATAAATTTTTTTATAGCAAATAGATATGTTCTTATAGCAAAGGATTCCATGCCTTTCAGTCTGCATTGTGACTAACAGCATATGCTTCCAGTAAATCACAACGAAAAAGATAATCAGGAAAAGGACTTCAAATATTTCACTATCACTTGAAACTTTGGCAGCTGCTACCTCAGGCAATGGGATTCCGGAAGAAACGGAACAATATGTACTAACACGATGCTCATACCCCCAAAAAAGCAGCCCTGTACTGGGATAGACATGATGATTAGATTCCTGCAACTGTTGTGCCAAGAGGAGGCCTTTGTTAACTGCTAGCTGTCATATTATGCAAGTCTATGACGAACAAGAAAATCAGAAGGCAGGATCGACTCTTACTATATGCCAGTACATTGATGTTAGAAAGTCTACTTGGATGACGAAATTTCACCAACCACCACCTCCTGACCATCCATCCTCACCAGCAGGGTGTAAGGAACTCTTTCTAGAACCAGCGCCCCATCCAGTATTCCCAGACTCAGAATTAGTATTAAACCCTCCAAGATTTCCACCACTGCTGCCCTCAGTACCACAAAAATTATTCCCTCCCTCTTTGTTACTACCCATCCAATCACTAACATTTGGAGGACCACTTCCAGGGATCCCTTGACAATCATCACCGCTTCCGCCCGAATTGTGACCACCAGCATTCACAGGATGCCCATTGCCACCCCAACTGGAACTGCTAGCATTTCCACCAACATTGTTTCCCCAGCTGCTAGCATTTCCACTGGTTTTGTTGCCCCAACTGTAGCTAGAGCCAGCATCTGAATTTCCATCACTATCATGCCAGTAAGAGGTATTGTTTCCAGAGTCACTTCCATTGCGGTTGTTACCACCCCTTCCATTACCTAAGCCACCTCTGTTCCCACATCCACGAACACAATCAGGCCGAGGTAACCCACTAGGATGTCCATGTCCCCGACCACTACCATGACCACCTGTGCCACCATCATCTCGAGTACAATCTTTTTTGCCTGTTAGCCATGGGGTAAAAAGGCCACAACTAAAAAATCAGTGAACGTTTCCAACAAGAAGATAATTGCTCAGAAATGTGTATGCATTCCCATGTATAGGTAGGTCCTGGTTGCCCATATCCTTAAGAAAGTAATAAACAATGCTCAAAATATCTGCACTTGATTCCTATACTTCAACTAGAAGTTATATATATCCTAGAAATGGAACTTCATAAGAAAATCAATCTGTGTGATACATTTTCCAGGAAAGTTCACTTGCAACTGAGATGAACTGCTGGTGTTTACATATATTCATTTCAAAGAATAAAAATACTTGTAACCTGGCTTTGTGAGGTAAAACCATTATTTCTAACTTCAGGAAAAAATTTACTTCAATAACAGAAGAGAAGTCACGAAAGAAAACCACCAGAGAGCTTTCTATTCAACTGTTCAAGAATACAAAATTATAGTAACAGATCCATCCTGAAATTTCCCAAACACAGAAAATAAAATGAAATATAAACCTTTCAAGGAATTCTTCAAAACCACAAAATGATTCCTCACATTAGTGAAGATATTGCAGCTTAATTTATCTACATGCACCCGCATCCATAAAGAATAGATAAAATAAGCTAGAATTCTACTTCTTTGATTGCTTATCACATAACCAATTGAAAAACAAATCGTGTATTTCACGAAGTTGAACTGGGTATATTTTTTGATAGATCCTCAATGAACAGAGAGTTCAGCAGTCTTATTTTGAAAAAAATCAACTGATTCAAAACTTTTCTACTGAAATCTTTGAACAATAATGTCCCTAAAGCTTTCAAGAGTAAGACAGGCATTTACAAACCTGAAATATATACCACCAATAATTATCAATCCCTATAAAAGTTTCAGAAAGCATGTAGATAGATATTCCTATGATGAGAAAAGATGTGAATTCCTCAGTGCCTTGACTTGACTTAGAGTCAACATTCAAAACTTAGAATTGTACCACATCTACATCTACACAAAGGAGATACCAGGTTACTATTTGTACTTTATGCTGAGGATTAAATCCTGTCAGTGGAAGTCAGAAAAACCATTTTGAAAATTAAATTCCATAAGCATATTTAAGGATAGTGGGAAAAGATTGATATAAGAGGAATACTAATTCTGAGGTATGATGTCACAATCTCGTGGTAACATGATATGGAAAAATTATTTCAATTGAAAACGAGATTGTTTTACCTGCAAAGACATGTGTTGCCAGTTCATCTTTGCTTGAGTTTAGCTGGCCTTTCCAACCACCTTCATTACCGCACTCAGTGGATGCTCTAGCACAAGAACCAGTAACGGGTCTTGTCATCTGTACTGGTTGATGCTTTAGATCATCAATATGTTTCTGGAAATATGCAACGAGCTGCTCAACCTTCCTGAATGTCTGCTTCCTAAATTTGAACCCCTTAGGATGCAGACCTATATACTCATGATGTAGATTTGTTCTTATGTAAAACAAGATGAAAGTTCCAGGATGCTCATACGAAACGCCAAAGCAGTAAGGTATCCTCATTGGATAATCTGATTTCTCAGATTTTAAGAGCTCATCAACCTCTGCTTTTGAGCCCTTCTTAAATTTTCGGAAACTTAGAATTGCTTTCAGGTGGGTCACCAACGGGTCAACATATTGACTAATAACCTAGATTCAAAAACAAGAGAATCAGCAGTATCAGCATCAACCATTTACTGGCTTGAAAAATCAGCCAAAACAATCGCTCTCCAGGACTGTCTTATTAGTAACCAATGTTAAAAAATCCAAGACATTCAAATATTGTTAATTGTGCTAATAAAGAAACTGCTCCAATTCTCTTAATTTATTGCATGTCTTTATTTATCTACTGTATCGTGCATGGTTTCAACACATTGATGATTCACCATACACCAAGAAACCATTTTCAGTATTCTACAAGCATTGAAACTGATAAGGTCACAACTATGTTTTGCAAGGAAACTAACCCACATGTCTCAGTAGGTTACTGTTGATACAAATGATTAAACATCACTGGCAGAAACTTATATGCATTTTACAATTACTAATCAGTCCTATATTACTCAACGTATTTGATACAGCCTGTTTGATGCATAAAGAATGCTCTAAACCTCATAACAGTTTTCTAACTATACCATTAATTTTCTAGCATGAGAACAGATAACAGATGCACATAACTTTACAAGAAGCAGTGCATGCAAGCCTTTCAAGATATATGGGTAGAAATACCAACCTCATCTAAATCCTTATAAATGTCATCTCCAATCTTTAATGTTTTCCCAAGATCAAGCATGCTTGAGATGTCTTTGAGGTTCTTCCCATCTTCGATTATGTCTTTGTGAACATAAAGTCCATTAAAGACTTTCACGGTTAGAGTCAAATAATGCAATCCCCTTGAACTTGGACGAAAAACACGCTCGCCAACATCCTTGTCTGCCAGGAACTGCTCAACAAAGTGTTGATGAAAGCCCTTATCAGTATATGAAAATTCCAGAACCAAAAGTTTAAAATTCTAATGATAATGTCACTAAATAATAGGACATGACACATCAAAATAACACACCTCCACTGCCTGATTCTGCGTCATATTTTCATAATGAGGATGAATAATCATCCTTGAAATGAAATGTTTATTTTTGAGGTCTTCCTTGCAGGCTATCTCCCGATGACTTACTAAACTGCTCTGACCTCCACAATAATAAGGTTCAAGCTCATGCAAGTTCTGGTCTCTCGAACTCTTCAGTTCACTTTCTTTACAAGTTAAAAGCACCTGGTGTCTGCTCTTGTCAATTTGTTTTATCTTACAGGTAAGAATATCACCTTCTCGTAGCCTCTTTGTCAAGGAATAATCAGCGGCCTCATCTGAATAATCATCCTTCGTGATCATGCCAGTCAAGCCAGAGTCAAGTGCACAAAATGCTCGTTGGGACAGAACTCTGCAAATAATAGCCTGTACAATTCTTCCTTCAGCAAATGCATCCTCATTTTTGCCAGATATCAAACAGAATTCCTCATCCTGAGTAGGTTCTTCGTATGGACGACGAGGGTCAAGAAATCCATGCAAAAGTTCAGTTTTGATGTCACAAAGAGTCAGTTTCTTATTTTCTCCTCGCTCTACTTCAAAATTATCAGCGTAAGCATTAATATCAAAATCTTTCAGCAGCTGCGGATTGTCCCTAACATGTTTTAAGGGATGTGCCTCAGCAACATCATCATAGACATCCTTAACCAATTTCTCTGCAAGACCATATGATTCAGGATGAATTCTTGTTCCATCCAACATATCATATTCACTTCGAGAAGAGAGAATTTCCCCACAACAGACACGCAAAAAGCCAACTGCATTAAAGAAAATTTTCTTTTCTGTCAATCCACAAATTGCCAACTCTTTTCGATTACTAACTATTTTACCAGCAGCCAACCCCCTCTGTAGAAAGGCTGCCTTCTGAGACCCAAGCCCAGATACAAACTGAAGAGGAGCAGAGAGCCAGTCTTGGCTTACAGCAGCATTTATGTCCACACCAACCTGATTGGTAATATCCACCATCAGCATTTCAATCATCCCATACTTCTCTTCAGGTGTTAGAAAGTGGTCTAAGGAGGTAAGCTTCCAAGAAACAATCTCTTTCTGGACACCACACAGTGTAGCAATCATAGCCAATGGATTTTGCAGGTACCGCCCCAGAGCCACAGCTCGTTTGACAATGCCTTGAAACATCAGACGAGGTAAAAGAGCAAGTAAAAACATTAAAAAAATAGTAAAATAGAAGAAACAATTAACAGGAACACACAATACCTTCTTGTCCAGGAAAATGGCGCAATGAAACTTCTGATTTTTCATAAAGCTGGGGCAAGGTTTCATCTCCATAAATAACACCAATCCCATTTAGCACTTGGTCAGCATCTATAGAACTTTCCTCTATCCTCAAAACAATCTGGTTTAACAAACAAGATTTATTAAAGCAAATCTTCATTGCCCCAGCTAAATGGACAGAGTGAAAAAGAACACCTGCAAACAAACTTGGAAGAAATATTTAAAGCAATCCCAAGAAAAATTATGCAGATTTTAAATAGGAACCAAGAAGTGCATGAAAAATATGGATTGCTACGGGAAAGAGCTAAGAAATTTAAACAAAAAAGAGCACGTATCAGCCATCAGGTATGGTATGTGCCTTTAACCACAGGATTTCTTTTCCCTGCTGCATCATAAGGTAGAATAGATAAATTTCTATATGAGGCTGCAGTTACTACATGTTAGCATGATATTATGGCAGAGTAGATAAATTTTTATACGAAACTACAGTTACTTTCTACATGTTAGCATGATTTCTTTCAAGGAAGTAAAAGTTGTGGACTAGGAAAAAGGTAAGTGGAAACAATAAATGAAAACAGATTTTCATAAAAGCATCTTTAAACATAAAACATTAAAAAATTAACCTCTCCCCTCTCTAAATTGCTCCATTTGCTTCAGTGCTTCCACACCTTTTTAATTTTTTGACACAATGATACTTCTTACAATGAGAGAGTGAGGGACCGTTTAAATCAACAGAACCAGAAACTGGAAAACAGTTACTTCTAGAATTTGAAGCAGCTACATTCTATTGTCAATGTCAAATAAGACGAGAAGTATACAGATGAAATCTTTGAAGTCTCTCACCAACCTTATCACAGTATGAGTCTCATCAAAAACTGACAACCAGACCATAATCTTTTACATGATATAACTGGTTATTAACCTACAATACACTCTTGCTAATCACCACAAGCAATAGGAAACACTTCAATATGAAGTATCCTGAACTCAACTCTCACTAAATTCACTCTTGAAATAGTACAAAACTTTGTGATGCCCAGGCTTGATTCTGCTCCTCAGCACAACTATCGATATAAAGATATGACAATTTCAAACACTTAAAGACAAGAGGCTTCAAAAATAAAGATATAAAAACCCTAGCCTCGACAAGCATTGTGTACCGTGCTAGCAAAAATCCAGAGAGCAAGTGAAGTTTAACTTTTTAACAAAACATTCTGCATTCAAAGTCTCAAAATTTTTATCACACCTGCTCCAAGCAAAGGTGGACAGGACCAGTATATGAACATGATGTAAAACATAGTATATGACCAGGAATAGGTAAGCAGGACAGACTCAAATGTAAAATGAAGCATCTGAGGCAGGAGCATATACCTCTTTGATATCATCCTTCAACCGTGGACAGGATGCATTTGCTGCACCAAGGACAATAACATCGGGCTGATGACTTATAATAAACTTATGGACACGTAGCTGATCATGTTTCTTCCGTTGTAGGCCAGTAACATTCTGAGACTGCAGACTAATGGATCCAGATTGCAACACATCAAGCAATTGCCCACATGAATCTAACATTACAAACGTAGTTGGTGGCTTTCCAGGACCCCAGCAGCAAGCCATGACCCTTGGTCCAGTACCTTCCTCCAGGCCAGCAACATTCTGCTTGTGTGGATATGGGGCAACAGATGCTCTGTTCCATAACTGCTCTCCATATTCCATAAGCACCAAACATTTTGCTCTTGTGGTCAACAAGGCACGAGTTTCCTTCTCCAATGAAGGAAGGAGACAATTTGAAATCACATCCTGAAGTATTAACTTTCGCTGTTCATCCCAGAGTTGGGTATGCCCGTCATCACCTCCCGCAAGATATATTTTGTGAGAGTAACTAATCAACTTATTCAGAGAATCTTCAGGCAATTTTATGTTTACCTCAAGGAGCTTCTCTTCTTCAGCTTTCTGAATAAGAAGCCACTGTGCATCCTGAAATTTACCAAGGGGCTTATCACGTAGCCACTTAACAGATGAAAACTGATGGCAGAAATCAATCTCCTTGGCTCCTTTGGGAGTTGGTCTGGTTGAGACTAGAGCTTCGTCAGTGAAAAAACCCCGGGCATGTTTCCTGACAGAAGGCTCACAGCTAATCTCCAGAGCAGCCTAAAGCAACGCAAAATTTTTAGCAAATGATTAAACACTCCACCAAGCAGGCTTTAAGCAGAATCATATACAATGTAATAAAAGCATACGATGTGCCTGGCTCCTTTAAGCACTGCTTCTGGAGTTTCTAAACTTGCACATGTAAACTTTGAAGCTATCACCTCGGGAGATTCATTAAGATCCTCCCAAAAATCCATTCCCTACAAACAGAATAAACGCACCCATAACTCTTAACGTAAAGTGAAAGCAAAAGTGTAAGATAGTGCATGATGAGTCTTCTAGCAGCCATTTAACTCACAACTTTATCATTCTCTCAGAGTCCAAAGGAAGCTTACCATTTTCTCTTGATGGAGATGCAGGCAGAATTGCTTGGAGCTGTAGACAAACTTTATTGCAAGCTGCCACAAACCAGCCTTAATGTAGTCACTGTATGCCGACCTCCTCTCTCGTCTCTTAAATTTTCCTTCCATGACCTCTTCAGTTGGAGGAAAATGCAAGCTAAACTTCATACTGACATCATCAATATCCTTCTCTGTTTCAGCCAGCATCAGAGACTTCATGATTGTGTCAAAGTGAAGATTGATCAAAGAAAGTCTTGCCATGTCATCAATATTATTGCATTCCTCTTCATAACGCTTCTTATAGGATTCTTCAAGCATGCTCTTTCTTTTCTGGAGAAGCAACCACTTTCTGTCCAGTTCAATGATGGCCCAGAGAATCTGCAAATCATGATACAATTTCACTACATGCAATAATTTCAGTATATGTTCGTTCAGCTCCCACATTCAGAAGGCTTAATTCTTTTCCCCCCTTGGTCAGGTCAATTCTATTCCACTTAGGTCTAGCAACCAATAATGCATTTAGCAACTCCATCAAAACAACTATTTATACAGAAGAGGTGTGTGTGTCTGTGTTGGGGAATGAAGGGTTATGTGGAAATAGAAAATACCTTATGCCACTTCACTCTAGGTTTTCCCTCTGTGTCATTGCTACATTCATTTTGTATACCATCTTCCCCCGGATCTTCCAACATACCAAGGCATTTCTCTTTTCGATACATAGCAATAAATGGAATCTAGAAACCAAAACAGCAATAAATTGTAGAAATGCAGTTCAAAACATGTAAAGATATGTTACATACATTTATGTCTTACTTACATCATACTTTTCCAAATCATGCATTTCCAAGAACCTTGCTATATCTTCCTTATTAATCTTCTTAAGCAGACCTACTCCATTTCCTTCCTGAGCTTTTTTATTACACAGCAATGGATGCATGTTTGTGATAAGCTGATTAAGTATCCAAGAACTCTCCTCTTGTCTTCTTGTTTCGCCAACTAAAGCAGTGCAAGTGATTTCCTCTGACATCTACAGAAAACAATATAGATGCCCAGTTTAGTCTCGTCACCTCGAATGACCAAGTTAAAATGTTAACCATCAATGTTATTAACAACACAAAACAACCTGCATCCTCTCGGGTAAATCAGTCTTCTTCACATGATCATCCCTCCCAGCCATAAAATGATCCAGTTCAAAGTTTTCGTAATCATCTGGCTTGACAATCTTAGCCAGAACTTGACGCTTAAGGAGTTCATCGGCATCACCAAATACGTAGCCAGCTTCCTCTAGGGAAGAAGAAGAAGCCATTGTTACTAGCCTTGACTTCTTTTCTTTCAGCTCCCACAACCTAAAATAAAAGTCAAAAATAGTTCCCAGAATTTAAAACAAAAATTTATCAATTAATCAAATAAACATAAAGCAAGCTTCAAGCATCTCATGAAAGAAAACATGTAATTCAAGAAACTGGTGGTGGGCATAATATACCTCATGGGGGCTCTTTTCTTGTATCTTTCATCATCGTCTACAATAAAATCTGTCATGTCATTTATGTCATCATACATAGCTTCATTTTCTTCAGCACTATCATCATATAATGATACTAAAAACAGGAAAATGTATTTGGTGAGAAATCAACTAAAACCAACATTCATTATAAGAGGCATTAAAAAAAACTAAAACTACTGATAGAAAAAAACAGGTAGGATTTTAATAAATCAAACACAATAAATATTAGACCAAGGTAAGTGCATTAGTTCAAAAAAAATTCAATACATGATAGATTTTCTCAAGCCATTGAACTACCAAATAAATACCAGCATCTAAAGTGAGGTTGATTACCATCATCATCAGACAATCCAGAGTCTTTTCTCAGAGCACAGCCCTTGGCCTTTTTGAGCCGTTTAAATTTTTTATTTCCCTGGGGAATATTTGCATCAAACCATGTGAAAAACATAAAAACATTCAAACATTATAAGTGAAATGCAAAATCAAACCATTTGACAAGAGAAAAATGCATCTTTAAAGAGGAAAATTAAAATTCACATTTCTCTAGGACACGGTGAAATGGGAAAAAATAAAGGAGACTAGGCACTCACAACTCTCTTTGTTTGGAACAGGCCTGGCTTTTGATTTTCTCGGAGCAACTCAAGATGATCATCATCAACAAGGACAAGATTCTTTAAAGATTTCCTAAGAAACACAAAAGTTCAAAATGAGTAAAAAATAAAACATTTACTTTAAAACGCTGCTACAAAATAAAAGGAGGGGGGATAAATTCACTTCTTCCTCATTTTCTTCTTCATTTGCTCATCTTTCCCATCACAGTCACCTTCCACTTCTTCCTCGTTATAATCCACTATAAACCCATCAGTCTCAAATTTATCCAAACCATCTTCTGCATGTCCACGACAAGTAATTTCGGATTATCAGTACAAAAGGCAAAAACCAAGAACTGCATGATAGTGATTATCCAAAACCACCACAACAGCAGAAAAAAGGCACCGTTTTCAAAGACAGCTCTTTTCATTTCCAACAGCACAGTTTCATTTCAGCAATTGCATCAAGAATAAAAAATACAAACATCATTTTTATTATCACAACAACTCAATCTGCTTCGATAGCAGATGTGATGATAAAGCTATTAAAAAAAATATACCAATAACCAACATTACTTGATATTGACGGTTAAATGGTAAAAGGCACTGGGTCTACAACTACAAGGATGAAATATGTTCAACAAACCCCGACATGCAGCAACCACAATACAGCAACGAACATAAATAGGGTAATGATATTGCCATCATCTCACAGCAGCATCTTATTTTCAACAAAAAGCAGAAACCACTGTGTCATTGTGCTACTGTAGAAAGCAGGAAGTTGTAGAATAACATGAAAAAGAAAGCCTTCTGTAAATCAGACCAAAAGAAACATTATAAAATAAAATAAATCATCAGCAATCATCTCCTGGGACAACGAGATAAAGCTTTGGCTAAAAGAGAAACAGATATCTTTTTGGCTCTAAACAAATATCTTTCAACTACTAAATAAACAAAAAGAAATACAATACACAAGTTCTCGAAAACCTAACCAAATAAAAATAAACCTATCAATGAAAAGCCATTTCGAAATAAAACGTCACAAAAAGAGATTTTGAAGAAGAAGAAGAAGAGTCACTTTAAAAACAGAGAGTTCTATCATCAAAAATCATTTCTGGTTACAAAACACGGTGAAAGTTGAAGAAAAAGGCGTCATCTTTTTCACATGTAAGAACCCAGAAAAGAAAAATGAGAAGAAATACAAAACTCAAAGGAGAGCCACTCCCTTTTCAAAGAGAAAACACAAAGCTGAAACCTTTTAGAAAGTTAACAACAGACAAAACCTACCATCATCGTCTACACTAACATTTTGGGCCCTTTTCTCCTTAACTGCCACTTCTTCCTCTGCAAACCAAAACCAAAAACAAACTCGAACAAGCCATTAACCATTTTCAAAAAGAAGAGAGAAATGAGAGAGAAAAACGTGAACCTTCATCATCTTCATCGAATAAAGTGAAGGGCAATTTTCTCTTTGCCTTCTTCATTGAGTTATCTAACGCTAAAACTACCCAAACGGGTTTTCTTTCTTTCAGTAGCCTTTACAGTGGCAGCAGACGACCGCATGGGAGGGCGGGCGCACGATGCAGCACGGCATAGGAAGTAAAGTGGACGGTACAGTTTTTGAAAAGAGACTGCGTGTTTGTGATTATTACGAGAATGCCACGATGGTTTCTGATTGGGACACGTGAGATCAGATTTGGGTTGCTTGGTTAGATGATGATGTGGCAAGATCAGGAGGATGGGAGGGAGGGGTTTGAGGGTGAAGATAGGTGGTGATTTTGGTTAAATGAGGAGGGTAGAATAGACATTTGGGAAATGTAAGTATAAACAGCTTAAAAACCAAGGCAAAAGGGTGGGTGTTCGATTCCTGGAAAGTAGTGAACATGCAATTTTGGTCCTTCTGATCGTAGCAGACATTCTCTTCCACCATTGTTTTTGAGGTGAGGTGGCATTGATTTTTTTTTAATTATTTTAATATTAAAATAAAAAAATCATTACCACAATATAAATATTATCTAAAAAGCTTTATTGCAGGAGTTTTTTTTTTAATGTTTTTTATTTTAAAAAAATATTAAAGTAAATGTCCTTATAGTTTTAAATTTTAATAGGTTGATTTTAAAAATTAAAAATTATTTATAAAAAAAACTTTATACCACATTACCAAATATACTTAATTTGCATTCCAGACATATATATATATATATATATAAAGTTGCTACCGGCTAGAGATTTGCATCCAAAAAGGTCTGATTAATTTACAAGTTATTGAATCAGTTTGGTGCTAATATTTTTATTAAATTAACCTTTTTTATATTTTTTATTAAAATAAAATTCTTTGATATTGATACAAGGTTGAGTTTACTTAGGTTATATAATAAAGCTAATATATTTCAAAGCCAAGTCAAAATTTAAATCACAAATTTTTTAAGTCAAATTTTCAATTACATTTAACAACTATATATTTGTTTTGAGTTTTTCCAGGTAATGTTTGTTTACTAATTAAAAAATAGAGAAAATAAAAATAAAAATGTATTCAATTAAAGACACACACACACATATATATAAAATAATAATTTTTTCTCTAAAATTGTATTAAAATACATTTTTATACTTGTAAAATAAAAACTACAGGCAGACATCTTTTATATTCTCACTACCTTGAGCATATATATGCTCAGACCATACTTTTAAAAAACTCTAATTTTTTTTTAAAATAATTTTCTATGTTATTTAATTATTTTAATATACTGATATTAAAAATAAATTTTAAAACAAAAACATTTTAATATATTTCTACACAGGCAAACTCTGCCACACTTCAAATGACTTGCATGCTCACAGCAGGGAAATGAAGCATGAAGGAAGAAATGTTGGTTGGTAGATTGCAACGGACAAATTGAAGCTCTTGCTATTCGGGCTAGAAAAAGGAAAGAAAATTAGATAAATGCTTTCATGAGGATGCATTCATTCCTACCCTTCTCTCAGGTGGGCATGTCGGGATTGTCTACGGGGGAACGCAACCGGTACACTTGTATCGGAGAATACAGACCTTGAAGCCTGATCTTCTGAGTAGAGTCCATAACAGATGACTACACCAATGAATTGAAACTTTCTCGCACCTCTCAAGAAGAAAAATAGTAAGCTTTTCAAGGACAGCGCAGCAGAATAGACTCTTCTAAGAATACCATGTACTGTTCAGAGTAATATGCTAAATGATTTCTTCGAAGTCTCTAAATGGGATTGATTGTCACCACATCTTCATTGAAGTAAATCAAATTCCTAGTTTATTCTTTCAGATGTGAATGGATATTCCTGTAGAATGCCCAGCCAGCAAAACGCAAATGTGACATGCCCATTATCGAAAACAATGAAACAACAAACCTGCGTCAATTAGCCTTGTGGCTCAGCACCCATGTGCCCCTTTCATCAACAGGTCTCGGGTCTGAGCCTCTTCCATGCAGGAGAAAAAATAAATCTCATGACCACTTTGTTGCCTTCAATCAGGCCTTTCACAGTTTTACAGGGAGCTAGGCATGACAGAGGAAGCGTGTTATGCACTTGTGAACCACCGACAAGAATAAGTGTTTCGCACATCAACAAATATCATTATAGAAATATGCATTAACAGATACTGACTATTGTCTCTACATAAAATAAACACTTGCCATGAAGTTCCCCTTTTCAATCAACTATACACCTAAAATTCATGAATTTTTACATCTCCCATCTTGACATGATCACATGAACATGCACACACATGTGCCAAGAATCTGGCAATCTACAATACGACTTTCATCCCTCTAATAGACATGGCAAAAAATTTTATGGAAGAACCAAAGTACAAAACCATCCAGACTTCAACTGGAGGATGCAGGCTTTTGAAGCCCCATGTTTTGGCTAAAGTCTTCTTCAGTGAACCTGGCACTGGAAGTTGAGCCATGTCATCCAAACAGAAATTATAAATATTTCAAGGGAAAATCAGCAGAGTATGTTCTTCTAAAATACTAAATTCACTAAATTTCTAGGTGTCTTTTACAGTTACTGTTGGGGGGGGGGGTTGATATGTCGTGAAGTATACCTATTTCAGATATTCCAGCACCTTTGCGGATTTCAGCCTGAGACTACAGTAAATACAAATCTAAACAGGCCCAATTCCAAAACAATGGATCAACAAATCTGATATGCACCATGACCCTTCTATCAGGCCTTCTACAGTTTCACCAGCATTTGCCTAGGTAGCGAATTATCACATTACACTCTTTTTCCAGATCAAGAAGGAAATGAATCGAGCACATGATACAAAAGAGAGTAAAAGCATATGCATTAAAGCATATCTAACCAAGCATTGTCTCTAACAAAAGCACTAACCTGATTGAGTATTTCCATTATAAAATGTGAGATCCATTGCATATCAATCCCTGATAACCTAAGCAGCGAATTAATCTACCAGGTAGCAAGTCCATTACTGCATTATACTTCCTATTCTTTTCCCAAATGCAGAAGTTTCACTAAAGAGAAAACAAGGTGGCAAAACATATACAGTAAAAAAATTTCATTTAAAAATATGGAATATTGAAAACCCATAACAGAAAGAACACTTTATCAAAACAAAAATTGTTATTCCCTAACAAGGTATAAACAATATAAATAACATAGAAACTTGACTATTTTCCCTCAAAAGCATTTCTATGCTGAAAAAGACAAAAAGTTTGAGATATTAAAGCGAGAGTTTCCTCTTATCTGTCAAAGAGGGTATATCCTTCCAAGTACCAAGTTTTCTTCAAATAATTTTCTGTTATGAAAAAATCCCTATCACAAAAAAATTCAAACTCCCACACCTTTCTAGTTCAAGTTTGATACAAGAGCAAGTGGAAAGCCAATGAAATATACATAGACACACCCTCTCCCTCTCCCTCTCTCTTTTTCATCATTGTTTCCCTTAACAGGAACTCCTGTTAGGAATTGGGTAGGCTAAATTCATTTGTCCTCATATGTGCCTGCTTGACACCATTACATAAACGCACAAACATGAAAATGCATGTGTACGTGTTAAGAATGAAAACGGAATTTAGCAATCAACAATATGGCTTCATTAAAAGCAAAACACGTATAAATATTCACAAACATGGAATACTGACAGGAAGAGCTAAAACATGAAAATGCACTGGATTCTTTAATAATAAGCAAAATGATGCCACACCATTTGTAAGACATAATATATTTGCAAATGTAGCCGTTGTCAATTTGCATGAAGTTAATTATTAGTTGTTACTGCAATATATATCTAGTGATAAAGGCATACATTTTTTAACAGCCAGAAGTAAACATCATAGGAGAAGAAAAACATCTGTTTCTACGACCAGAATTTGTATGGAAAATGTTATAGCTTGAAAAGCGAGTGCCAAGTATACCACACATCAATTAATAAAAGAAAACATATAATAATTAACAAGAAGATAATTATTTCCCTATCAGCACAGAAGGAAAAAAAAACACAGACACGGAGAGAGAGAATAAAATGCTATAGTTCTTCACAAGAATCTAACCTCAAAATATATTGACCCTTACAACATCTCCATAAATGCCACAACCCCATATCAAAATCACCATCAGAACAATCATTCAGCTCGCATAATGTGGTGCCCTAGCAGCCATACTAGCAACCTGAGCCTGCATTTGTGCAGCCCTAACTTTCGCTGCGGTAGCTCTGTTAAAAAACTGCTCTCTAGACAGCAACCTCACGTTCCTCAAATATTGAACAAACGGCATTGCCCCTTCTTGCACCGCTTTATCTAACGAATAAACCACATCCTCAATCGCCATATCCGCCGCCGTACACTCCAACATCTGCTTCGACAAAACATCCACAAACTCAAAAGCCTTATCCACATCAATGTCCTCCATACCCCCTTTCACCTTCCCCTCGTTTTGCCTAACCCACGCCTCCAAAACATCCGTATTCATCAAAACAACTTGCAATTGCGACTCCAACCCTTCCATTTCATCTCTCATTTCTTTCAACCCTTTATTAATCTCCTCCTCTCTGCTCCTCAACACAGCTTGAGCGCTGAACAAGCTTTCCATCTCCGACTCCCTCGTTTTCCTCAGCAGCGACATGTCCCCATGAACATTCTCCAGAAGCTTATTAATCACATTCCTTTTAAAAACCTCCGCCGCGTCCTCCGTTCCCGCCTTCCCCTCCCCACCACCGTACGGAGGCGACGGTGGTGGATACTGTGGTGGCCTGACCATCTGCCTCGGATACCCACTTCCCACTGATCCAAAAGTCGACGAGTTCGTCAAACTCGATTGATTCGGATGATAACTGGGATTGGGGCTAGGGCGAGGACGCTGAGAAAAAAGAGGAGGATCCCTCCCAAAAATCATGCTCAATTCGCGAGCCAAATCAACCAAATTAGAGCTGGGGTAGATCCAATTCTGCAAATAAGGGACAGCAACGAGGCCCGATGGATTAACAAAAGAATGGGATCTTTTGATGACCATGTCGCGCGTGGGATTGACGTAAACACAAGGAGGGTGACGAGGGTAAGATTCGATAAGCCAGATAATAACAGGGATGTTATAAGTGACAGATTCGAAAGTCATAGGAACGGTGCCGTCTGCTTGGAGAAGATTGACGGTGCGGCCATCGTTGTGAGTGAAGGTGGCAGTTTTGGGTTCGAGGGAAGGGAAAGTGGAGGTCAGGGAGACGAGGTGCTGACGGATGAGCCATTTGGTGTCTTCCGTGTAAGGGAGGGCGGAAGGGCCGCGTTGGGAGAGGACGGAGGAGAGGAATTGTTGGATTGCTTGGTGGTTTGGTGGAGGAACCATTGAATAGAATAGAATTGAATTTAGGGTTTTTGGAGAGAAAGAGGAAAGATAATACTGGAAGATGATAGAGGAGGAGGAGGAGGAGAGCTTTCTTGAAAGGAAAGGTTGTTTTGGTGCTTAGAAGGGGAAGAAGTTGTGGTGTGGAAGTTTCTTGAGCAATTCTTGGAAGCGCGTTGGCATTGCGGGCATAGTTTTCGAATCCGGTGCTCTGGTTCATCCGGGTCAAGACCCGGATTCTAGATTAAAATGATTAATCTGGATTAATTTTTTTTACATAAAATAAAAATAAAATTAAGGATCTTTCAATAAAAAAATAAAAAAATTCACTCACCATTTACCTCTCCAAGCAATCAAATCTCCCTTATTCATTCCTTTTTTTATTTCCTTTAAATAGATATATTTGACAATCACTGAAGTAAATCACTGCAAATCCTTCTGTGTCTCGGCTCTCTCGGCTCTCTCTTATGGAAGAAAAACAAGAAAGCTAACTCACAAGATTGGTGAAATAAACTGGCTCGTTAATCTCCCTTGAAAACTTGCTCGCTCCCTCCCTGTCTTGGAGATTGGCTTGGAGAGTTTGCTTGCCCGCCGACTCGATCAATCGGAGGAAACTCTACATCTTGCCATCTCTCTTGTGGTTCTCTTTAACCTCATAATCTAACCATCTGTGTATGTTAATTTTTATGAGAAAGGTGTGAATCTTTATAGTCCTTTTAGTTTCTTTATCTTGATTTGCTCAGGGGTACTTACTAGTTTTTATAAGTTATTTTATAAAAATAATTTTAGTTGATTTGAGGTTAGTTTAAAAAAAAAAATATGTTTGATTTAAATTAAATTTGAAATTGAGGTCGAATAAATATAATTTAAAATATTTTGTTAAAAAATACTTTTTAAATTGATATTATAAAATATATATATATATATATATATTGATAGTTTTTAAGTTGAATATTATTAATTTAACTATTGTTGTTATATCACAAAATAAACAAGATTTTATATAAAGTATTTTTAATTGGTGCATTAAACTATATGTAATTCCATCACATATAAACATTATTTTTTCAAATGAAACACAATATTTGATAATTTTTTTAGAATTTTTTATTTATTTTATTGGATCATACTCGGCTCAATGCATTTAGGTTTAAGATGGATCCGATTCAATACATTTAAATCTTAACGATAAAAATGCTCTCAACTATTCACATAGCAGAATAGTAGAGACACGAAAAAATGCAAAAGAATAAAAAAGAAATTGATAAGTGAAAGGGAAAGAAAAAAAGAAGAAGAAGGATAAGTGGAAGGAGAAGAGAAGGCGATCATGGATGGTGGTAAGGAAGACATGGTCCACTATTCTTTAACATGAATAGTGGAGTCTTTATTGTTTAAGTAGCAAAACAGTGGAGATAAAAGAAAGAGAAGGGAAAGGGAAATGGAAAGGGAAAGAACTAGTTCATTGTTCTTTAACGTGAACAGTTGAGACTTTAGTGTTCACCCCAATTGTTCATGTAGCAAAACAATAAAAACATGAAAATTTAGAAGAAAAAAAAAGAGTTGTTTAACTTTTTTTCCTTTGTTTATGCTATTCGACAAGGCGTGCCATTGTTTATGGTGTTATCATACACTTTGTAGCAAAAGCAGCCTCAAGCTGCTTCGAACCACCTTACGTTGCAAATGTAATGAAAGGGTCGATGAATAATAAATTATATTTTTTTCTTTATCAAATATGTAGGAGCCATGTTTGCTTGCGTGTACCTCATAAACAAATAAACCCTCAAACTCGGTTAAGATCTCGGGTTCGAATTAAATTTTAAAAGTCATGATGGTGAGCTTAAATGTTTGAAAGTGTTTTTTAAATTATTTTTTACTTTAAAAATATAAAATTAATGTATTTTTAATAATTATAATATTATTTTAATATATTTTTAATTAAAAAGCACTTAAAAAAACACTTGGATTACTAAGCATTAAAAATATGAAATTGTGAATACATTCCTAAAAATCTATAGTTGGTCAAAGGTACACACTTCTCTTTTTCTAATTTATGTATTCCATTTCCGGTGATCCTGTCCCGCTAAACACAAATCTTTCTTTTCATTTTATTTCGTTAATTCTTGATATTGATAAGAACTAAGAAGTAAAGTTTCATTTAAATTAATCACTTTGACTAACAATTTTTACATATATTATAAGTAAAAAAGCAGTATGAACTAGAATGAACAGTGCAGCAGCCATAAATGCGAGAATATTTACTTCCATAATCTCATCATTTCGTTTTTCTTTACTAAAAGGTCCTGTAACTTTCATGTCCCTATCTAGTTCACTAACCAAGCCCTGTAAACTAGTCGATCCTACTTTGAAGTCGGAGAAAGAACATTTTCAACTTTTTATCAAAGTCTCGTGGAGCTAACTAGCAGTGACCAGGACCCGTCAAGCGAACAAGCCCAGTTGAACAAAGAAAAGTAGGCCTGTCAAGAAGACAAGCTCCACGCTCAAGCTCAAGCTCTATCTCCTTCTAAATGAAAATATTTAATTTTATCTCACCTCTTTTTATGTATATTATTTCTTAATATAAATTACGGAATAAATAATAAAATATTATTAATTAATGTTCAAGAACCATGTTCATCCCTTTTTTCCATTTTTTTTATTATTTAGAGAAAACAATATTTTTCATATTTTTCTTTTTATTCAAGAAAAGTGTTTAGAATACTAGATTATCCTGTTATTGTTTTTATTAAAATTATGTTTATTTATTTAAAAATAATATAGGCAGGGTTTGGATCAAGTTTTACAATGTTAATTAATTTAAGAGTTAATTAGATTTAATCTGTCAAATATATTTTTTAAATAAACTTAAAATCTAACTAAATGAGATCTCATATTAGGAGTTTTTTCCTTTTCTTTTAACAATCCACCAGACAGGGTGAGTTTTAACAATTGTGCTCGCAACTTTTTGGGAAAAAGAGACAATAATGTCATTTAAGCTACAATTTAATGGCTCTATTTTTTTTCAATTAAAATTAAAATTAAAAAAAATTGACAATATTGTGTGGATATCATTAAAAAAAACTTAATTTATGCATAATAAAATTTATAATCATGAATTTATCATATTTCTTAAAATAACATAAAAAAGAGAGAATTCAGTTCATCAAATATTAATTCTAAAAAAGATTATAAAAAAAGGTAAAAAGTGGAATATATATATATATATATATATATAATGACAGATTTTTATTGTAAAAATTTGCATTAAAGTTTTATTCTTTATGCAGTTAACTTTGCTAAAGGAGTTTCCGTTTAAGAACAATATTTGTCCAATTTTGATACTATTGATTTTATATATATCAAAATAAAAATCACTTGCATGTCTATCATAATCAATTATAAGTTCAGAAAAAAAAAGATAAATCTATAAAGCTATCAAAAAAACTTGAGTGTTTGTATAACATTTCATTTTAACTTGTCATATATTATTTGTTTTAAGTTTTAATATTTTTATAATTTTATTTTTAATAACATGAGTTTATTTTTAAGTTTGACATCTCAAAACATATATGATAAATTAATAACCAGTACTATTAATAAAATCAGTTATCAATTACTTACCTGATGATATGAAATTTTATAGTGTGCATAGTTACTATATATCTGTTTTTTATATATATGATTTTGAATCCTAACAAAGCGCTTACAAAATTAAATTAAAATATAGAAATTCAAATGTATAAACGACCTAAACTTTTATAAGGAATTATACAAATAAAAATGCTAAACATTAGTGCTAATTTGAAGTAATTTTTAATTATCTTGATGTGTTGATATAAAAGATTAAAAATTATTTTAATATATTTTAAATTAAAAACTACTTCAAATGGAATAGTTGTATAACATTAAGAGAAACAGAGGATCAAATTTGTATCCAATGATTGCAAGGAGTCAAATGTTGACTGCCCAGATTAAACAAGACCATTCAAATCAAAATCCAAATCTCACGTGACCTCAGCTTTGGCCTATTGACTTTTTTTTGAAAAAAAATAAAAATTCAAGACGGTTAATGAGAAAATTATTTAATTCAAGTAGTGGTTCCGTTTAGTATTAATTTAGATATTACGCTACCTCGTCCTAAACGTAAAAGATGAATTTGTTCCTAATTAATACGCTAATATTAAATAAATCTTATTGAAAATATTATTTTGTCCTCATTTTACTGTTTTAATTTATAATAAAATGTGTAATTTTTAAACTTTTGTTTCGGTGCGACATTGTTTTGAATACAAAAACCAGGATAAAGGGTCCAAAAACCACTTAGAAGATAACCTTTAAAACTTCATGTACAAGAGCATGAAAGTAATTATATTATATATTGAAATTAAATCTACAGAAAAAAACCCTTCTTTCATAGCCTAAACAATTATGGTCATGAGGGTTTGGTAATAATTATAATTATATTGCACAATGAAATACAAAATAACAAAAAAGCCTTTCCTTTTAATAGTATTATAATATTTGCATTGCTTATTTTTTGTCTTGAAAAACATAATATAACCACCAAAAACAAACAATGAAAATTAAATTTCAATAAATTAATGACTTCATCATTATGTAGAGGGTATTGAAATCTTTTAATCACTATTCTAAAAGGCTGTTTTTGGTGGCTGAATAACCTCGCACAAGCCGTTTAAATGAAGTGAGGGTCATCCACGTGTTAGAAGATTTTTTTTTAATAATATTAAATATATAATAATTACAATAAAATCTTAAAAACACACCTTAAAATCTACAAGGAAAAAACAAAACAAAACCAGAACAACCTTTCCAAGAGAGTTTTTTTTTTTAGTTTGTTTTGTTTTTAATAGCATCAAAATAATTGCATTATATCTAATAAAAAAAAAACCTAAACACCATTTAATCTAAAGCATACAAAATATTCTAATCAAAGACTATAGTAGCTATTGCACTGTGCATAGAAAAGGTAAAAAGACAAATCTAACCCCATACAACATATTAAAGACAATTATATCACTGTAAAAATACATTCTTTCCTCCAATGCCCAAGCCAATGGGTTTTTCTTGCAAGGTCAGTTTCGTACCTCCACCATTACAACGAATAGTTACTCGTCTCCATGACCAACGTAAAACCTCAAGGGGAATTAGTGTTTTGAATAATACAGCTAGAAAACCCTAATTCTTTTAATATAATCTAGGCGGTGGAGTTTTTTATGATAGAAGGCCTTTATGTGTTTTGGCCTCGTCTGCCATGATCGGCGGCGACAAGCAGTGTTGACACTCACAGAATTGGGAGCTACATGCCACTGGTTTTCAGCTACAGTTTGATGCATCGCCAAGCAACCGATTTGAATTGCAGAAATTCCACAAATCCTCTGATAAATTTATCGGGATGCGTACGAATACGGTGTTTCGCATGTAATTATTTTATTTATACGTCTTGACACGTGTGTCGAAATCATTCAACGGTAACAGTTTGAATGAAATCATATACGACGACCCACCGTGCAAACACCCTAAATTCGAGGGGCCTGCTGACCCGTTGGCACCAAGCAACATCTAGTTTGACATTGTCAAACGACGACTATAATCGATTTATTCATTTAAGTCGTTAAATAAAGTTTTAAAAATAATTTATGTTATTTTGTATTTAATTTTTATTAATTAAAATAAAAATAATACAATTTGAACTCATTATTATTTATTTAATGAATCTATATCAGAAAAATAAATTTAATCTAGAATTTAAAGGTATTAAATAAAGTTCTAATAATAATTTTATATTATTTGTCTAACATACGTATTAATGCATCTCATGTAATCATAATTAAAATATAATCTTCAGCCAGCTTTGTGATCATTTATGCGTAATCTGAGATTATGAAGAGACGACGTGCCTCCTTCTTCCAATAAAAAAAATGGTTATTTAACTTGTTTATATCATAATTGCTATAGCATAACGGGCATAACGGGTTGATTTGAGAGACCTGGAAAGCAAAACTGAATTTGAGTTAAGTTATTAGTTGAATTAGATTAAATATTGATTAGATGAATTTTAATTGCTTTTTTAACAGTCTAGTAAGATTAGTTTAGTATTAAATATATATTTTTTTTAAAATCAAACAATTCTATTTTAATAAAAAAAACAATTAATCTGAGTTGACTTCTAATTACCCGTGAAGTGGTCAAATGATCCACTAACTTTATTTTTTTTCCGAATTGGACCACAGTATTATGGTGGCGACCACAACCTAGGAAAGTGAAAGGTCCCTCAAGTATATATATGTATTGGTGACGCCACCTTGATGAACAAGTACACAGAGACTTGAGGCAGGCTGATTGGTTGATCTTTGAATTGTCCAAGAGAGACTTGCGTGCGTTTTTTTTTTCAAAAGAGGAAACGGGTAGCTTAACCAGGACAGTTTACCGCTAGTCTTCTTGTTTGATCACAGGTAAATCTCTGTCTGCTCATCTTCTTTCCCACGATAGATTTTCTTGTTCTTTAATCTCTTCTAGGTGCCAATCAACTAGAGAAATGTTGTTAACGTTCTTGACATGACGAGTTGTCAGCCTAATGTAGCATATACGTGATTGTGCAGTTGACTGTGTTCACAGGGGGAGATTGCTAGCACCAAAGATTAGGCAAGGTAGAAATCATGGGAGTTTCTGAAATGGAAAAATCAGGATTTGGTTCAAATAGGTTTCCAAAAATGGTGGTTTCATTTTTGATAGCTTTCTTTCTGCTGTACATGCTCTCCATGGCATACAGAAGCTCAACTTTTGATCTAATTGGGGAATTTGCCAAAGTTCATGTCACTGGAGAAATGGCTGGAAATGTTAGTAGAGCCTCAGGTACAGATAAATCCATTGCTCACAGCTTACTTTTCCACACCTGTATATTCTATAGTTCTCAGACAAAAAACCAGAGAATTCGAATCTTCCTAGTTTGTAATCTCTTTTCGTTTTCTGGGTTTCAGAGTCGGAAGACAAACATTCATCTCACCCTGAAAGGGTGGTGGTTGATAAATTGCTTGGTGGACTTCTGGCTCCAGGATTTGATGAAGAATCCTGCATAAGCAGGTACCAGTCGAGCTTGTGTCGCAGAATTTCACCTCATAAGCCCTCTTCCTATCTTGCATCGAAGCTGCGTAAATACGAAGAGCTTCACCAGCGCTGCGGACCTCACACTGAATCCTACAATAGAACTCTGAAAGAATTGAGTTCTAGCCATATCAATGGTACAACAGACTGCAATTACGTTCTTTGGACGCCTGCTAATGGCTTGGGGAATAGGATTATCAGCATGGCTTCATCATTTCTGTATGCTGTTCTCACTAACAGAGTCCTACTTGTCGATCATGGAACTGACATGGCTAATATCTTCTGTGAGCCGTTTCCAAATACATCATGGTTACTGCCCATGGATTTTCCTCTCAGTAATCAATTCTACGGCTTGCAATCAGGAAATGTTCAAAGTTATGGGCAGCTGCTAAAGAATAACAACATGAACATCTCAACTGTGTCGCAGCCACCGCCATTTCTTTATCTATATCTATCTTTTAACAATGATGAATATGATAAGCTTTTTTACCTGGATCAAAACCAGGGTTTTCTCCAAAACGTCCCTTGGTTGATTCTGAAGTCAGACCAATACTTTGCGCCTTACCTCTTCTTGATCCCATCTTTCCAGCAAGAACTAGACAAATTATTTCCTGATAAGGAGACTGTTTTTCACCACTTGGTTCGCTATCTTTTCCACCCTTCAAATCAAGCCTGGGGACTAATCACCAGATTCTATCAGTCTTACCTGGCCAGTGCAGAGCAGAGAATTGGTCTTCAAGTAAGAGTATTCAATAGAAAAGCGAGTCCAATTAAAGTTGTTCTGGAGCAGATACTAGGCTGCATTAAAAAAGAAAAGCTGCTGCCTCAAGTAGACGAGGAAAAACATATAGCTCCTCCATCAAAAAACAAGACCTCAAGAGCTATTACCATAGCATCATTATATCCAGAATACTACGAAAGCATAAAGAACGTGTATTGGATGAGACCAACTGTAAATGGTGATGTTATTGGGGTCTTCCAGCCAAGTCATGAAGAGGCTCAACAATTTGGGAACAACATCCACAACATCAAGGCATGGGCTGAAATAAACATCCTAAGTTTGAGTGATGTTCTGGTGACTAGTTCTTGGTCTACTTTTGGCTATGTAGCTCAAGGTCTAGGAGGATTGAAACCATGGATTCTATATGTTCCTACCAGTGGCCAAACGAGTGACCAGCCGTGCCCAAGAGCCATGTCTATGGAGCCATGTTTTCATTTTCCTCCTAATTATTACAAAAATGGAAGTAACAGACGGAGACTTGACACTGTTCCCCCCGTTCCTCATATCAGGCAGTGTGAGGATGCAAGCACGGGAATAAAGCTTGTTAATGATTAAGCATTTTTAGTAGCTGCATTAATTAGTGATTCATCTTGTAATAATCTGATCATATTCAATATTTTGCTATCAAAAATCCATTTTTCAAATGTGCTTTTCTGCTCCTTTACCTTACTCTCCATCTGGCTGTGATCCCTCCATTACATTTTTCTTTTTGATAGAAATTACTAATTTCTGCATCATTTTATGCTCTCATCACTGCTAGATGTAAACGTACAATCTGAAAATCAAAATATTGGCCTGCTGCTGCATTTTTCAAGGACTTGAATGAAAGATTCTTGGACAAAGTAGGATGAGCAGGCTGACACCGAAAACTCAAGGGAAATTTAGTAGCTTTTGCAGGTTTAAGAAAAAAAAATATAAAATGTAGCTTTCCCGTAACTAAAATTTAAATAAAGAGTTTTCAATGAGACCATGCAAACTTCTCTAAGCACTGATTTCTTTATCCATGTGTACTATCAACTTTGTCCATTGTTCATTCTGGCTCATGAATGAAGTTACAAAATTATTTATGCATATTTTTGTAACCATTCCTTGCAAGTTGCATCAAAGAATCATCCAGATACAGGGTAGGAATGAAAGAAAAAGATTACTTTGTTTCTGATGTAAACTTTCTCACACATTTGTGACTGGATTTTGAGAAACTTAAGTGTCTGTATGCTCAAGACACAGACCCTCTGCTACATCTAACAAGCTGTAACTTATGTTAGAGAATCACTTTCAAGTTGTATCGCAAGATGTCGCCCCATAAGCCCTCTCCCTATCTCCTTTCGAAATTATGAACAGCTTCCTAAACGCTGCGGACCTTACACCAAATCCTACAATGGAACCATAAAAAGACTCAAGTCTATGCACAGTGGAAGCACCAACTGTAAATACGTTGTCTGGATACCTGCTAATGGCCTAGGAAACAGTATGCTAAGCATGGCTGCGACATTTCTTTATGCTCTCCTCACAAACCAAGTCCTACTTGTTAAACATGAAGCTGACATGACTGATCTCTTTTGCGAGCCATTTCCCAATACATCATGGTTGTTGCCTACGGATTTTCCCCTCAGGAATTTTAGTCCTGAGGTAAGATATGCCAGCAGTTTTGGAAGCATGCTAATGAAAATTACCAACACTTCAAAGGAGTCACCAGAATCATTTCTCTATCTTAATCTAGCACACAGTGACTATGATCTTGACCAATTAGCATTCTGTGGTCAAAACCAAGCTCTTCTCCGAAACATTCCGTGGTTGATACTTCTATCAGATCAGTATTTTGTCCCTTCTTTATTCATGATACCATCTTTCAACCAAGAAATAAGCAAATTGTTCCCAGAAAAGGAAAGTGTGTTCTACCATTTGGGTCACTATCTTTGCCACCCCTCAAATCAGGCCGGGGGACTGATCACAAGGTTCTACCAGGCTTATCTAGCCAAGGCAGATGAGAGGATTGGGCTCCAAATAAGAGTATTTCACGATAAGACCACTCCAATATTCCAAATTGTTATGGATCAGATTTTAGCTTGTGTCCTGAAGGAAAAGCTCCTGCCAGAAGCAGTAGATACACAAGAACCTATGCCTTCTCCCTCAAGAAACCAGACATCAAAAGCTATTCTATCAACATCCCTATATTCCCCATAATACTATCAGAAGATGCATAACATGTATCGGACAAAACCAACCGTGACAGTTTAAGTCATTGGTGTTTACCAAACAAGCCATGAAGAGTACCAACATGCTGGAGATAATATGCACAACGTGAAGGCATGGGCTGGAATATATCTTCCTAGTTCGTGTGATGCACTGTTGACTAGTTCTTGGTCTACCTTTGGCTATGTTGCTCATGGTTTAGCAGGTTTGAAGCCATGGATTTTGCGAAAGGTAAATCCAACTTGCCTACGAGCCAATATCAATGGAGCCATGTTGTCATTATCCTGCAAGACTTGATTGTAAGACAAGCATCAAAGTCAATGCTGCTACTCTTGTTCCTTGTGTCGTACATTGTGAGGACAGGAAGAACGGGGTTAAACTGGTTGATGAACATGGACAACTGTAGCTGTGATTACCAGTAACAACTTTTTATTGATTTTTTCGTTTCTTGCATCAACAAAAGAGTTTCCATCACACCTTCAATTCAGGCCCTTGCTGTAAATACATCTCCTCCTCCTCCTCTTGTCCCCCCACCCCACTGTTTTTGATATCGGTAAATTCATTGTAAGGTCCCTTAGTTTTGGAAAGTGATTAAATCAACCCTTGTACTTCAACTTTGAAAAAACCACCCTCCACATTGAATTTATTCTGAAATGTAATTGTTTCATTTAAAAAACCCCAGAATAACTTTATTATTGTAAAAAAATGAGTTAATCCACTGATTCAAGGACTGACCTAACCAACTGTCTTATAAATATAATCCATGGTTCAGAATTTGGGATTTTTTTGTTCCGGGGGGGGGGTCTTTGGTTTTTTTCTCTAAGTTCGAGGTGTTTTTTATAATTTAACCTGAAACAATTAATGAAATTGGGAAAAGACTGAATTGGCCCATATATATTAAAGCACCAGAGACTTCTCTTCTCCTTCAACCACGGTTTTCCTACTCACTCCCTCGCCTCTCGCAGTTCAAGCCGGAGGAAAGCACAGACACCTTCGCCACCAGCCTTAGCTGCCATCTCCTCCTCCTACAGCCTCCTTAGCGCTGCCACCTTGAGCTTGAGGTGAATTTACCTCTCTCTTCTAAAATATAAGAGTGTAAAATCATCTTGAGTGACTGTGTTGCCAAATTAATCATAATAACCACAATAAGATTTATCAAATAAAGATTGGACTTTGAGATTTCGGGGTTTAGACTTCTATTCTGAATTTCTTTGTGGGTTTCTTTTTTTTTTTTTTGGATCTCATACTTATGTTTCTGATCAATTTGTTTATGGATATGTGCTTGCTAATTTTCACAACTTGTTTATGTTTTTTTTTTTGGGGTTGATTTTCTTAGATGATTGTGATGATGTCAAAACACACAAGCTTGCTTAAAATTGCTTCTGATGGTTTCAGAACAACAAACTCGCCAAACACATTCAGATTTCCTTTTCTTTGTTTATCAAATTTTTGCAGCAATGGCGACGGATCAAAGGAAAAGGACAATGGATGCATTGGAGAGAAGGTTTGCTGTTGCAAAAGCGGAATTGGTTCAACAACAGCAAAAGAAACACAAAGTAACACACCATGAGGGACATAGGAAAGAAAATAACAATGCATCCTCTACTTCATTGCATCGAGCGGATGCACCGAAGACTCCTTCCAGTAGCTTGTCGAAGAAAGGTTATTGTCTCGTTTTTGCTTGTGCTTCCGGATGTTGTGGTAATGATTTTGATTTATGGTAATTAGCTGGTGCTTTATTTATTTTTGTTTGCTTGTTTTTAGGGAGTTCTTTTTTCTTCGGCTACACTCCATCTCAAGGTAAAGTGTGCCTTATCAGTTTTAATTTTATTGTTTAGTGAGTACTAAATTGTGCCTTGTTTATGTAATTTCTATTTGGTTTGATAGAAAATGTATAGTTCTTGCAATTTGGTCAGATTGTAATTACTGTACGTAATCTTCATGAATAGATCCAGACGAAAATGGCTTAGCATATTCACAGCTCCCCCAAGCTGTACACGAAAACCTGTTGACGACTGGCGTCAAGGTGCTTGCTTTATTGTTGTCTGAACTATGACTGTTAAAGTTTCCTTCGGTAAGTTCTTTATTATGAGCTTTTTGGGTTTCATATTTCTGTGGTATTGCGCAGTTTGAGAGTAAAAAGGTGAGTGTGGTCGACAAGATTTTGCACGAGCTTTTTCAGCACGGTGATGCTTCTCAGAAGTACATGCAGGGATCCAGAAACATAAAGATTGATAACTGGATCCTTCTTGATAATTATGTACCAAGCAAATCTGCTGGTTCTCAGACTAGAGCTTCACAATCCAACCCAAAGCATTCGAGAAGGCACATGTCTATGAAGCAATATAAAAAACTTGGGATGTTCAATTTGCCTCAAGATCTCCAAAAGTGAGTTGGGTACTCCTTGTGGATTTGGTTTCTGTTTGCATTTGCTTTTTTTAAATCTGCACTTGCATTATGGTTAAATATTATATCCATACATTTGCTTGTGGCACATTGCTCCTCTATTTGAAGAACTTAGTGCCTTTTGTCTGGTTGAAATAATTTCCCACCCAATTCTGTGAAGAAAGAATATTCTTGATCATGCTCTCTTCTACCCTCTGTTTAAATCTGAGAAAAAGATGCTGATTTTGACAATTTCAATTTCAAACATGGACTGAGCGGCCAAACACTCAATTAAAAAAGAAAATACAAAGGTTGATTCATTACATCTTAGTGCAAGCATTTTATACTGTGTGATTAAAAAAAAATAAAAAAAATACAAAGGTTGATTCATTACATCTTAGTGCAAGCATTTTATACTGTGTCACTTTTGGTAGTCAGTTTCAGTTTCACATCTGCTAATTGCCACTCCCATATTTTTAGCTTCTCTGGCTTCTTTCTGGACCCAACCTGCTGCCATTGTCCAATTTTTGTTAACCTTTTTGCTATACTCTATTAGTTGTTACAAATTAAGAGAGATGAATGCCATAATTAATTGGTTCAAAATTTTGTTTTTACAATTACTCTAATTTGAACCATCCTTTCCACTCCGCTTGCCATAATTAATTGGTTCAATTTTTTTTGTTTTACATTTACTCTAATTTGAACCATCCTTTCCACTCTTAAAAACTTTATTATAGTTTGATCTGCATTGCAGATTTGATGTTTATAAGCCAATGCATGAGATATGGAAAGACTATATGATGCAGCTTCTCAAGAAAACTGGGTAAGATAACCATTCTTTTTAGCTTCATGAATGAGCAATCACACAATTCTTTCACTTGTTATCAGGTTTGGGGATCCTTTGACTATGCTTTGATTCCATCTTGCAGGAGGAACGAGTTGCCCAAATGTCTTCTGAGTGCAGATCTACATGGTGCTGCTATTCTAGGTCATACTCTTCTAAAGTGTCTTTTCAGATTTAGTGTTTCCATGGAGCTTTAGAGGCCATCATTTATGAGGGTTGCAAGAGCAATTCTTTTGCATATTAAAATGTTCAGCTGCTTTGAAGCCGTTCACTATTCTAGTTTTTCTGCTCTCCATACCATAGTATCGAGAGTTGTGCTCTGTGCTCAGGTTGTCATATTTGCTCCAATACTAACCTCTAAAACTGTTTTCTTGCAGTTGCTGACTGTAAGATAAAATCATTCACCGGAATTAGTGGTATTATGATTTGTGAAACTGCAGAAACATTTGGGATAATCACACAAGACAACAAATTGAAAGGTGATCTATTCATTACTCTACACCTCAACCTGGTTTACTTGACATTGGTAGGTGAATAATGCATATACATGAGATGATACCTTGCATTGTATTTACTTGTAGTATGATGGCCCATAGTATAATTTTTGGTATAGATGATTACTGCTACAGAGTATTATTCTTGGTGTGGAATAGTTTGGAGTTTGGTTTCTACCTTCCATCTCATTACAGAGCAATGCATTTTATCTGATTGAGATGGCCAGCTACTTGAACTGGCTTTAATAACAGAATTTTGAAATTTTAAGTTAAAAAGAGGGGCAGTGTCTCCTGCCAAATAGAACCAAGAAGTTTTCTTGTGACATTTTTAAGCGCATCTGTTAATCACAGGAAGTATGAAACATAAGTAATGGAAGGCTGACAGTATTTATCTGTGATTTTAAGTCTCTATATATATCATTGTAGTGTTTATACTACAACACTAAAATCTCCTTTTCTTATTGTATTTGCAGTTGTGCCCAAAAAGTTGTCTGTTTTTATATTTCAAATTGATTGCTGGAAGATCACAATGCTTGGGGACAAACTCTCCTCAAGAAACTCTGGCTTGTGATTTACATATTGCTCATTTCATCTCAGGTATCTTTTCATATATCTAGTTCTAGGAGATGAAAGTATACCAAAATATTTATGTTTTGTATCTTAGCAAGTTATGCATGCCTGAGGAATGGGTTGTCGAGGCATATTGTATTCATGCTCATAGAATGTAGCTTGTTAGTGGCACATATAAAGCTTCCTGTTTGTTTGCATGCCAATTTTTCTTTTAAATAGTGTCAATCAAATTTACCAGTTCCATCACTCATAGCGGTTTGAAATTCTTGTGTGATGCGTATGGTGAATGGGGATGATGTGCACAATGCGAAGGTCTAGGCTGAAATCAAACTCCCTGGTCTGAATGACATGTTGATGACTAGCACTTGGCCTGGCTTTGTCTATGTGGCTCGAGGTCGGAGGATTGAAGCCAAGGATTTTGTGTGAGCTCAGAGCGTGAAAAAAAAAAGATTCTGGATCCAAGTCAACAAAGCCACGACTGGAGCCTTTTCATCATGTTCATGACTGTCAGGTATTGCAGAAAGACGGTGCATTATTCCTTGTGTAAAGCACTGTGAGGATCATAAGCAGTGGAAAATGAAGCTGGTTTGCGATCTTGATTGAAAGGGGGTGTTTGGTACAATGATAAAGATTGTTTTTGTTTTTCAAGGTATTTTTTTTATTTGTAAATGTATTAATAATATTTTTTTTAAATTTATTTTTAACATTAACATATTAAAACAATTTAAAAATATTAATTTACAATTAATTTTTATGTTATAAAAAAACAAAGGCGAATTGTTGGTGACATGCTGCTCTGAATGGACATGAAAATGTAGTCTTGGTAACAGGCAACCATGTTGGAGCATCATTAATTATTCATAAACAACTGATGGTAGTTACATATTTTTCTTTGGTCCGCTCAAATTGAAAACCAAGATCTTCTCTCAAACACGTGGTCGTCATAAAACTGACCAAGATCTTCGTTGCCAAGCAGGCACTCCATTGGTGCTGATCAAGGTGAGAATTTTTGGAATTTTATGCAGAAGGCAGCAATGTATATCTCATACAAAACCATGCATGCAGCCCCAAATGAAAGGCCAGAGGCCGATAGAAGAGACAGACATGGGGCTGGTCGACATTAAGGGTATATTCGAAGATATAGTTAGGTTATTTTTTAAAGTATTTTTTATTTAAAAATATATTAAAATAATATTTTTTATTTTTTAAAAATTATTTTTTATATTAACACGTCAAATAATCTAAAAAAATTAAAAAATATTACTTTAAATTAAAAAAATAAAAAATATTTAAATTTTTTCGACAACATTTGTAAAACAAGGTTACAGGCCCGCAACCGACATTTTTCTTCGAACGCTCCTAGGAATGGACTGGAGGACGTTCAATTATTTTGCGTGCAGCATTTGTGGGTCCCCTTATCTTAAAGAGTAGAAGAAGCCAATGCATGCACTGAATAAAAGCATCAGACGCGACTTGATACACGCGCTACTGCCTTTTCTAACTCGTCTTCCATTATATTAAAAAAGTATTAATTTAATATTTTTAAAATAAAGAATATTGGAAGTTGGTGTCAAACAAACAGCCCTTGCAACTCGTATGATAATAATTAAAAATGTGGTCCCCCGAGGTGGTATCTACGGAAAAGAACAGACAGGACGTTTCTTGTTTGTTCTCTTGTAATGATCATCCTATCACCAGCTTCTGCCTCTTGCCAAAAAAACGTGTGCATGGCTTCAGAGCTCTTCTCGATTGAGCTCTCCCTTCCTGGGTGTAATAATTTTTTTTTTTTACAAACATTTTAAAAACATGAAACTATTAAATAATCTTTTTAATTTTATTTTATTAAATAAAATTTTAAAAATAATTTTATATTAAATTATTAGGGATGAAACTTGAAGACACAACAATTAAGTTATCAAAACTTTAATATTATATAAAACAATCTTCTGGATTTAATAATGAAACTATTAAATAATATTTTAAAAATATTTTTATATTATTTTTATATTATTTTTTATGCCATTTTATTTGAAAAAAATATTAAACTGATGTTTTATTTTGTTTTTCAATTATTTTTATGTGTTAATATCAATAAAATAAAATAAAATTGTTTTAATGTATTTTTAATGAAAAAAACACTTATAAAAATCACACATCACCTCATTAGCCCAGCTGGTCCTAGGAAGCTAAAGGGAGGAAGGAAGGAAGGGGAGAGAAAAACAGAACAAAGTTCTAAGTCCACGAGTAGAGGATGTAGAAAGCAACATCACCAGCAAAGAGATATAATATAACGGCTAATCCTAAGGCACTGCTAGGCAGAGTTCATATCCTCGGTTTTCTTGCCATTCTTCAACTCGGAGGTATCTTTTCATGCCTTGTTTCTTGAACTCCTGCTGTTAAGTTGGTAGAATCTTGTTGATCATAATATTTATCATGTTATAGTTTGACTTGCACCCATCCTTTTGTTATAGAGATGAATACTAGATAACAAGCGGATCGGTCCTTGTATGATCCACGGTATGACTTTTGAGCATTTGAGCCGTAACTTGACTTGATTTCACCAGATTTCTGTTGTTTAATGTGGTTTTACTTATCATACATACATGCGCTGTCCAAGTGTAGCAGCTGGACAACCTAAAAGTATATGAATCAGCACATGGGAAGGATATTGTTGGGAATTCTTTAAGTTCCTAGTCTAGAACTTGATAAATTAATTTTTATGTCAATCATTGCACGTATAGTCCCCACCATAATTAACTTGCTGTTTTCATACGTTTTGTTTGCCAAGGATGATTGAGTCAAGAGATTCATGTTCTTGTTTCCGCACTAATTTAATATCAATGATCATTCCAGCAATACCCTTTGGAAGTCTGATGTTTCAGAGACATCTTTATTTGAATCGCCGCCTTTCTTTTATCTACGGTACTTGCCAAGGACAAATAATTTTCCAACGTTACATTTTACAAGCACCTTCTGTTTGAGGGTTGAGATTTCTGGTGAAGCTCGGACAGGAAATCATGGAAATTTTTGAAGTAGCGAAGGATAAATTAGGGCTTGATTCCAAGAGATACACAACATTGTTATTTGCGTGTTCCGTTGCTTTGCCTGTCTCTCTCATGATCTTGATTGTGTATCAGAATCAGTTGTTTCATCTAACTGGAGGGTTACCTAAAGCTGAAAAATCTCGAAATGTTACGGCATTGAATGTTGGTAAGACACCAAGACCATTCCTTCAGCTTGAGTTCCAAGTTTCTTGTACTGATACCGTCAGCTTTTTTCTTGATCGTGGTACTTATTTCTGATTCATTTATCCTTTCCTTTTCCTTTCACCTTTTACAGATTCTAAAAATGATTCTTCACCTCCTGCCATCATTACTGATGGAAGACTGCATAATGGGAATTTGCTTCCTGGATTTGGCAATGGAACTATTTCAGAAAATAATTCCTTGCGGCATACTAGCGGGACTGATAAGCAGCTTAACGGAAACATGGCTCCAGGATTTTGGATAGAATCAGGTTCGAGGAATGATTCCTTCGGCAATGAAACTAGTTCAAAAAACAATTCCTTGCCGCATGCCAGCGGGCCTGATGAGAAGCAGCTTAATGGAACTTTGGCTCCAGGATTTCAGAAAGAATCAGGTTCAAGAAATTATTCAGAAAATGATTCCTTGCTGAATACCAGCAGGCCTAATGTCAAGCAGCTTAATGAAACTTTGGATCCAGGATTTCGGAAAGAATCAGGTTCAAGAAATGATTCCTCTCAGGGTAACAGAATGCCTGAAGATAATAAATTGCTCGATGGACTTCTGGCTCCTGGATTTGATGAAAGATCTTGCGCAAGTAGGTATCAGTCTTTCCTATTTCGCAAAACTTCACTTCATAAGCCCTCTTCCTACCTCCTTTCAAAACTACGTAGGTACGAAGATATCCATAAACGTTGTGGACCTCATTCCAAATCATACCACAAAGCCTTTAAAAGACTCAAATCTAGCCATGGTAGCAATGGAGGATGTAAATACATTGTCTGGATTCCTGTTAATGGCTTAGGAAACAGGATGCTAAGCATGGCTGCGACATTTCTTTATGCTCTCCTTACAAACCGAGTCCTACTTGTTAATCATAGAACTGATATGGCCAATCTCTTTTGCGAGCCATTTCTAAATACATCATGGCTGTTACCCGAGGACTTTCCCCTCAGGAATCATTTTGGCAGGTCTAAACATAGAGATGCCCACAGCTTTGGCAGCATGCTAAACAAAAGTATTACCAACACTTCAATGGAGCCACCAGAACCATATCTTGATCTTAATCTAGCTCTCGGTGGTTATGATCAATTAGCTTTCTGTGATGAAAACCAGGCTCTTCTCCGAAAAATTCCTTGGTTGATACTTCTATCAGATCAATATTTTGTCCCTTCTTTATTCATGATCCCATCTTTCAATCGAGAGATAAGCAAATTGTTCCCAGAAAAGGAAACTGTGTTCTACCATTTAGGCCACTATCTTTTCCACCCCTCAAATCAGGTATGGGGACTGATCACTAGGTTCTACGAGGCTTATCTAGCCAAGGCAGATGAGAGGATTGGGCTCCAAATAAGAGTATATCATGAAAAGACAACTCCTTTTCAAACTGTTATGGATCGAATTTTAGATTGTGTCCTGAAGGAAAAACTCCTGCCAGAAGTAGCAGATACACAAGAACCTGCCCCTCCTCCATCTAGAAATCAGACCTCAAAAGCTATTCTAATAGCATCCTTGTATTCCGAGTACTATGAGAATATGAAAAACATGTATTGGACAAGACCAACTGTGACAGGTGAAGTCATTAGTGTTTACCAACCAAGCCACGAGGAGTACCAACATTTTGGAGATAATACGCACAACATGAAGGCATGGGCGGATATATATCTACTTAGTTTGTGTGATGTACTGGTGACAAGCACTTGGTCTACTTTTGGCTATGTTGCTCATGGTTTAGCAGGTTTGAAGCCATGGATTTGGCGGATGGGGAGTAAAAATCCAGCTTGTCAGCGAGCCGTATCAATGGATCCATGTTGTCATTTTCCGTTGAGTTATGATTGTAAGACAAGGATTGAAGTCAATGCCGCTACTCTTGTTCCTAATACAATGCATTGCGAGGATCGAAAGAACGGATTAAAGCTGGTTTGATGAACATGGAGAATTGCTGCTGTAATTATCAGTAAAAACTTGATTAGTTTTTTCATTTCCTACCTCAACAAATATTTGCCAAAAACATGATTAGTTTTTTCATACCCTCAATTCTCTATCAATTTCTTCTTCTTTTTTTGTCAGAATTGTAAACATATTTCTTCCTCTGCCAAAATAGTACGGTCTCGCATACCAGCAAAGGAAATCCCCAGGCACAGCTAGCTAGGCAGGGGCCATATCCTTCATTTTCCAGATGATCTTCAATTTGGAGGTACGCAATATGACTTGTGGTGTGAACACAACTTGTGTGTAACAGTCTTATGATAATTTTTACACGGTCAAGGAGCTTTGCTCAATTTCCTTAATTTTCTAAATCAAAACCTTGAGACTAGCACTTCGAAGAATTTATTGAATTCATCTGAATGCGCTCTGCCGATTTGAGGAGTGTACTTTTAAGATTGCCAGGAAAAGACTTGGTTTCAGTTTACACTCAAACGGTTCACGAATACCCTTATCCTTGAATAAAAAAAAAAACAAGAAGAAGTTGAAAACAATTAAAACAACTTGAACACTTTTTTTATTTTTTCGTTGAGTTTTAACCAGTTCACGAGCTGACTTGAGTTTATCTTAGAGTTAACTTTCAAAACGATTTAAAATTAAACAAGATACAAATTCAGTCGATTTTTCTCAGCGCAACAAGTCACATCTCCAACTTAACATCGCTAAAGGTAAACTCAGGATTCAGGTTTGAAATTTGAGTAGAAGAAGCAATACATTCCAAGTGCTTGATAGTTTCTTTAAATTTTTTCCCTTCAAGTCTTAGATAAAGACCCTGAGGCTGGCGGGCAGGGATTTAAGAATTGGAAGAGACAACATCCTATTCCCATTTTATAATTCAAGAACATAAAAGATCTAAAGCCTCCAATCTATGGTGTAGTAATCTTCAGTTACAGCACAAAATTCAATTGCATTATTATGACTTATCTTCATTTATGCAGAGCATAATGCACTTCAAATTAATTTTTGAGGCAAATAAAATGCAGTAAGTTCTAATTAAAATCTCCATCCTTTTAATTAATCTAGACCTATATACGTAAGAGGGAACTGAATATATAAATTCCTTTTTCTTGTTCAGGGAACTGAATATATAAATTCCTTTTTCTGGAAAAATATTGTCTCCATCTTAATCTTTAAGTTTCATGCGGGGGCAGGTATTTATTCCTATTTAAAGAAGGGATTTCTTGAAATAAATACACTGATACGTTGGCAAGCCAAAGAAAGAGTCTCAAGGGAAGAAATTTCAAGTAGGAAGTTGTTTTTAGTTCTTTATATAGCTAAATTTGCCAGATTCTAATTTATGGAGAACCCATATCCTACCCTAGTTTTAATCTTATAACTTTTGAAAGCAAACTGTTCTGCAGGATTATTCAAAAAGAAAAGAAAAAGTAAAGACTGAGAGGTTTCTTTCAGTTTATGCAGAAAGATTGAGTGCAAAATTATTACACAAATCCAAGTTTCAAACAGTTGTTACAAAATAGACTTTGATTCCTGGTATGCGTTCTTTAATTTTAAACAGCATAATGGGAATTTTCCCATGAAATTCTACCATGAGGGTAGGTTTCACGGTCCTGACGAAAAGCATGCTGCTTCTGGCTATGGAAACCTGTTAAAGAGTGGCATCATAAACGAGTCGATGGGATCGCCGACGTCCTATGTATTCCTCAATTTAGGTCATAGTAAGTATGATCTGGAGAAATTATGTTTCTATTGCAATCAAAGCCTACCTCTTCTTCAAAAGACACCTTGGTTGTTTCTGATATCAGATCAATATTTTGCCCCCTCTTTCTTCCTGACGCCGGCCTTCAAGCAAGAAGTACAGCGACTGTTCCCTGGAAAAGATACTGTTTTCCATCACCTGGCTCGCTATCTTATCCATCCTACAAACCAGGTTTGGGGGCTAATCTAGGGATTGAATTGATTTAGGTCAAAGAAAAAATTTAAGAAAAAAACTTGACCAACCTAATAAAAAACTCAAGATGGTTTAGTGTGTGTTTGTGTTAGAAGTGAAAGTCGTGGTTTGGATGTGGTATCCACTAAAAAAATTAAGAAAAACAGAAGATATTAGTTTTTATAGTTGAATTTTATATATAAATAAATTATATTCAACCACAAAAATTAAAACAAATACTCTTTTAGTTACTGTAATAAACCTATAAATTGTATTCAACCACAAAAATTAAAATAAATACTCTTTTAGTTACTGTAATAAACCTGTTAACAATCTTTTAAAATATTTTAATTAAAATAATATTATTTTAATTTTCTTTAAATAATATGCTCGAGATGAACTTGCAACCAAAATATTGTAAAAATGCTTGCTCACTAGAAACACCCACAAGTCTCAAAGAAAAAAAGAAGACTTCTATACCTACAAGTCATGCATAAACTAAATAAATAATTAATTTAAGAACAGAAGCTTGGGGAAGAACCCTTTTCACATTGTACATCATGGCTTTAATTAAAAGAGAGCGAACCCTAGAAGAAAGTATAGCAGAACCAGTGCCCAGTATCCTCCTTGAGGTGTTGGCTTAGGTAAGTAGGTTAGCTTATTGATCCCGAGGATCTCCGAGAAAGAAATCTCGCATGAATACCCTCAAACCTACTTTGCTTCATGGCGAGGCATTGGCTTCGATGCTATTTATAATTACCTGGGCTCGATGAAATACTCTACTTACTTACATGGCAATGAAGCCCTTTGTATACGTTCTTTACAATAAAGATTGCTCGCATGAAGGCATAGTTGAGGGTTCAACACCAAGTAATTGTACACGAAGAACAAAAATGCTGATTCTACGTATCAAAGCCAAGGGTGCATGCATTAATTACTCTGGTATTGATGATTTAAATTCTTGGCTTTGGGTCTGCTTAAGGTTTTTTCTTTTCTGCAATTCCTCTTTTTCCATGATACATAAAGAGATTGTTTTCTTTCTCTTCTTTTGAGAATTATATGGCATCCGGGGTTTCTCTACTTTTTTAGATCTTCTTGTATTCCTTTTAATCTCAATTAAAGGAAGTCCTATACTCATAAGGCCCACAGTTTTTGTAACTGATTGAGATGGCCAAGATTTTCATTAATTTTTTCTTTATTTTGGCACTATATTTTCTTCTCGTTTGCATCCAGTTATTCATTATACGAAAGCCCTTAGGTCACTAATTCAAGTTAAAATTGATCCCCTCCTTTTTAAGCAAATGTAGGTGAACAGGTCAATCGTTTAGGCTAAAAACGCAGGCCTCAACCCGCAGCCGTCTATGCACATCTTGTTGATATAGCCCACAAGTTCTATCCAGCAAGCATGTAATGAGAAAGAAAAGGCACAAGTTATTGAAGCAGAAACTAGTAGATGCATTTACCAATGATAAACCAGAAACAAGAATGAAAATGCATCCACACACCAACTACACCAGCCTCATTGCCTGCATTTTCTCCTTTTCCAAAGTCCTATCCCTAGTCGTAAGGAGAAGGAGAAGTTACAAACTGCCTCGGCAAACTAAACATGTCCTTTCCTGCGAAAGGAGAGGTCCACTCGCTCGTGCCAACTGAGGATGATGTTTCTTTAGCCATTCCACTGTCCCGTAACCCAGACAGGAAGGAACTATTTGTACCGCTAGTTCTTGTGATAGATGTGTTCCTAAGCAATGAGGTGAGACCCAACCACAACCCATTTGACTTGGAGGATAACAGGTTTGAATCCAAAGTCCAATCGATACTGGTGTAATCAAATTCAGGCATCAAGCTTCCTGTATCCCAATCAACATGTGGAGATCCTAAAGTTCCTGCTGCGCCCCAACCAGTGAATAAACCAAGTGAGGATGGTGCTGCTAGTGAAGGCAAAGACGCAGTTGTTTTACCATATGAACCTTGCAACGGAGATGGAACTGCAAATGAAGGAGATCTTGTACCTCCCTGTCTATTTGATGTAGCTGGGCCACTAAACAGGAATGAATTTTCTTTACGTGACACTGGATTGTAAACTTGTTCTGAGCTCTGATTTACAAGACCAAAGTTTCCAGTGCTCTGATTTGGAAGCAACTTAACATGTGGCTGCATATTTTCCACACCTGAAACGTTATTTGAATACCATCCAGATGTTACAGGTGTGGTGCTTGCACTAGGGACTGTATTTTGTTTGGCATTTATAGATTGAGGGCGCTGCATCATCATTACTGGTTCCCTCACTATCTGCTGCAAATTTTTCCCCTCATTTCCAGCAGAACCAAGCCGGACATCAAATTTTGTTGATGGAGGTGCTACTTGCATGGATGGTACCATAGATGATGGAAAGGCAGGGCTTGATCCTGTTGTGCCCCACCTCTTGTCTGCTAGTAACTTGGGCTGATTCAGAGGTTGTAAGTTTCTACTCCCAGGTTCTGAATATGTTGGCACTGGAATTGCTGTTTTGTAGTTGAAATCCAGTTCGTTCATTCTCTGTTGTGCTGTAACTGAAGCTGCAGGTACAGGTACAGGTACAGGTACAGGCTTTTCATGCAGTCTCCTCAGGTTACTGTTGTCAGCAGTGCATTCTGGTCTTGGTGGAGTCGTAGATAGTTCCTGCTTTTGTGCATGCAAGGTCTCTTCTGCCTTCACTAGATCCCCTTCACTAGCAACCACAGCTCTTTCAACCTCCTGCTTTGAGCATTTATATCTCATCTCCAATGCTGAGATTTGAGCAAGCTCCTCACTTATATCAATATTTAGGTCACCACCACTTCCAAGCTTAGAGTCCTTGCTTTGAGCTTCCTCTTCACTTCCCTCAAAAAGCCAGTTTACTGATTCTTCCACCCTGCCCTCATTCAACATAAGGGCCAGGGTTGCCCGCTCATGAGAAAAACCCATTGCCACAAGCTGTTCTGAAAGTCTTTCTAATTTTCTTGACCTTAGATACCCAATGCAACGCTCATGCAACTCTTGAGCCCTCTTCTCTCTCTGACGCTGGTGCTTTTTCTCATTCTTCAGGCGGATCTTCTCGCGTTTGTCACTGTCTAAACCAGGTACTGTTTCTTGCCGAGTAGAATTGGCTTTCTCTTTTATGTCTTCTGACTCACCAGAGCAGCTCCCATTGTTGGAAACTGAATCATACTCAGAAAGTGTTCCATGGGGGCTGCTAGAATGCTCGTCTGGGTCATCTACATTTCTGAATCGACCATTGTCATGGAGGGGTGGGAAAGCAGCGGCTGATGGTATTTCTAGTGCATGAAAAGTCCCAGAGATTGGATTATAAGCATTCACTGGACTCCCACTTACAGTGTTGGTTGATCCAGAAGGCTTAATAGACGCCTTCTGTTGTTCTTGAGCAGACTTTACAAAGGTCTTATCCTTGGACTTGGTCTTGGATTTTGATGCAGGAGACATCTCTCTGGATTACAATAAAATACTGTTCCAGCAAAAAATAAAAACCATTTCTTACTTCTAAATAAAGTATAGCATAAATGCGCATATTCAATGCATCATTGTCCAAATTAACACCATATTCATGATCAGCTGCAAAGAATGTGAGAGAGAATTGATTCACAATCATTATAGACACGAATGCCATATGCAATTTCCTCAAAAAACATTCATTTAATCTTATAGAAAAACTCAATAACCTATATTCATAAAACTTTTAAAATCCCATTCTGCATGGACATTATGTGTAACAATCTCAAGACAAAATCACCTAAAAAGCATGCAGCATGCTCTGTATTACATAAGAATGAACTGTATCTCATTAACAACGTACCCACCATTGGAAAAACATATACAGACAAAAAGAGACAGTGGAATCGTAAACTGAAAGTCCAGGTGGTATAATGCATTCTTCACACATTTGAAACTTACAAGGCTAAGTCACACAAATTTGAAACTGAGGAAAGAAAAAAATCGAAAGAGAATAACACAAAGTCCTGCAATTCATTGATTCCCTATCAAGAATAGGATCAACCAAACCCCAAAACAAAACAAGATATTTCACATGCTGATTTAATGAGCAAACATAAAAGATTTTTTTTTTTTCCCAAAAGAGCAGGATTGAAGGCATTTTCATTATGATCCTACACGCAGAATGCAAATCAAATGCCATAATACAGTTCTCCAAATTGCATAAACGATTAATAAAAGAACAAATTTATTGTAAGCGAAAACATTATGCAAATAATAACAAAAATTGGAAACAGAATTAATTCAAACACAAATCCATACACCATCCCACATGCTTAATGCAAAAAAAGAAAAAAAAAGAAGAGATCTTCTGTTTTCTCCTTGAATGGACAAGAAATGAAATTTCTAAATACCCACAAGCCATAAGAAATGAAACCCCACCTCGAATTCCTGACCTCTCCATAATAAAAGAAGAAGAAGAAGAAGAAGAAGAAGAAGAATTTTACAGGCAAGAAATGAGCATAGAATAAAAAACCCAGATAAGATACAATTAGATCTCTCAAAATCGAACCAAACTAAAAAAAAAAAAGAGAGATCAAAACAGACCAACCGCATAAAACAAAAACCAGGCTTTCACAAAGTACATTGATTTCTCAATGCATTCAAGATCTGTCGGTACCAAAATTCAAGAAACAGAACACGAGAAAAAGAGAAAAAAAAAAGAAGAACGGACGGATCTGGTAACGAACCTTAAAGAAGAAAAGCTGAGGGACTGTTGATTTTGATGTTGATTTGAGAATTATAAGAGTTCCTTCGATGTTGTTTGCTCTGTTTGTCCGTGTGTTGTGTTGTATTAATGACCTTTCTCCTCTTCTGGTTTTATTTTAAGGATTCTTTCTCCCTGTTTTTTTAATGTTCTACCTCGGACGCCAGGTGTAATTAGACTGTATTTAATTCAACCACTTCAGTCCCGGTACTTACGTTATGTTTTTTTTTTAAATATCTCTTACCGGTGCTAATTTAAGTAAATATGATTCTTCTGAAAACAGTTTTAAAAGAAATTCAATTATTTGATTTATGAGATTTGAAAAGGATGGTTCAAAAAAAGTATTTTCTTGATAGAATTAAACCAGTTAATATTAAAAAGAAAAATTTGCAAATAATTATATAATTTTAATTATTGTTGTTGCAATAAATATAGTTTTTTACACTCAATTCAGTCTTATAAATTGATTTGAAAAATTTATTATTCAATTTTGGTTTTAAATTAAATTGAAAATGATATTGATGCATTGAATCTCTATTGATTTGGTCTAATTAATTTGTTTATTAATAATATATAAATTGATTAAGTTAATTTTAATAACTTTTCTTTTTAAAAATCCATAATATCTTGATAAAATAATTTATCATATGATCCATATGGATAATTGAATAAATAGAGTTTTTTAAAGTTGGTTTTCTACTTAGATTTGACAATTATAATAATAAGTATTTATACATGAATTATATATATAATAGTAATAATAATAATAATAATAATAGTATTTATACATGGATGCATCAACAAATATTTTCCAATATTTGTACGTGGATGCATCAACAAATATTTTCCAATATTAAGATCTAGATTATTTTTTATTCCATTTATTTTTTTATGTATTTTATTAAGCTGTCAGAATCCCTGTAAGTCGTGCTGCCATTGAATATTTTTATTTTATTTTTAACAGAAAAGAGGAAGGGGGTATTATTTTACCAATATTTTATGCAATTTCTTTTTATTTTATTTTTATTTTTGAGCTTTAAAATTGGACTGCCACATGTATTGTTGTGATTTGATCATCTTGATGGAAGGATGCGACAAGAAGCGAAGTCGGTAAATCGATTTTTAAACTAACAGCCAATAATACTAAAATATTTAATTAAATAATTGAAAAGAAAAAAATAAGTACATATTTCCACATAAGTGGCTTGATTAGTCATCGTTTGCGGATTTCCCAATACAAAAACTAATTTGAAAAGTATAATTACTAAATTAATCATTTTTATTAGAAGAATATTATTTTATTCTTAAGAAATAATTATTTAGATTAATTGAACAGGTTAAAAACCTGGTTAAATTAATCAAATTTTATCAAGTTAATATCTAATTTGATTCAACTCAAGCAACTCTAATGGCTACATTATTATTTAGTCGGTACAAGTTAATATCTAATTATTTCGCACCCCTCCCTGTCTCCTATGGCTTGGACATAGTCACCTGGGAAGCTCTCAGCACAGCAAGTTGCAGCTTCACGCATGGATTACCTTTATGCATGAATCTTCTGATCTTTTCCTTTCTTTAACATGATATAGAACTTTTCAACAAGATCCTAGAAACCTGGAAGCAGAGAAAGCACATAGCACTTTAACTTGAGGACAGCCCTTAATTCTATGAAGACCATGCCTCGCCATCCTAAAAGTAAAATTGAGAGAAGAAGGATAGGTTTAAAAGAAATGGAGTGCTGACACCATGAGAAGGGTGCAGAAGGTAGCTATCTGCTGCTCTTAGAAAGGCATAAAAAGGAGATTTATGGATTCAACAGATCCTGGAGCACAGGGAAAAACCAATCTGATTGTAAGTGACATAGATTTCGAGCGTTCAATGCGTTGCACCAAAGGCGACACTAAAACAAAACTGATGAAGGGGTTGAGTTTTACCTTCATTTTCCAGTCTCAGTATCTTTTCCTTGCTGGATGCATCAACAGTTTACAATCGTCAGAACCTTGTAGACGCTTCGGAGATAGTCAAGTATAGATGTTGAGGAATACAATCTGTAGGCTCTACTGAAGCAATTAACTTGTGGTGCAACTTCTTTTTCTGCATGGCATTTGCTTGCATCAGACAGCAATAGAACAAAAGATAGCAGCAGTGTCAATCATATGCAATATTTTCTCAGGGCATGTAAGACCTTACCTTCCATTGCAAACTGGAATATGTACACAACTGGATAGGAGAACTATAACACACAAGGAAACCTAACTGCTAGATAGAGATGCGTAAATGACAGCATAAAACGAAAACTCAATTGAAGAAAAATAATATGAAACCAGGATAGAAAATAAGCCTTGAGATTCCTGAAGGACCCATATCCAAATGAACGAACCATGAATGATGATTGATAGATACAACACAAAAGATGGAAAATTGCCACTTATTCTATAGCCTACAACTACTGAATATTGATTACATTTTTGGAAGGAAAACCTTCAGCAAAACACAAGGAGATTTCGCAACATTAAAGATCACATCCTAAGCTTTAACATGAGGGGTTGTTGACCCAAAAGAGACTCTAGATGTAAGAGAGAAAATAGATTAGCAACCAACAGTTTATACAATGAAACAACCAGGAAAAGACAATGACAATGACAATTTTTAGAGACAGACTGCGCTATTACTCACCGTTCAATAGCTTCTTTTCCCTCCAAAGCAGCAAGGCTTGCAAGTTGATGTATTGCATTGAAATTTCTCTGGGTCATCGCTCCCTTATCAAAAATGGCATCTGATAAAACAACGGATGATGCTCCAGAAGATATATACTCCCCTATAGAATCTGCATCAAATTTGAAACAAATGTTATCCAATCACGAACTGCAGCAAGAAGCTTGCAATGAAAATGGTACAACTGGACCTATACCAAGATTTTATGACAGTTAATACTAAAGAGGCATTATCAATGTGTAATGGTAAAATTTTTCTGTTCAAAGAACACTTCAGTTAGGAAAATTATGATAAATGATAGTCCTTAGGTACTATTCTTTCTTAGAAGCATAAAGCATATGGTTCATGGAATCAAATCTCAATCTAACTGATATCCACATCTAGGAGGTGTTAACCATTTTCCAACTTTATCATACAGTTTTCATTCAAAATAAAAGGTCATGATCCCTGTTATAGAAAGGAAAAAAAAAGGAACTATCAAGCTTAATGACAGAGCATGAAAATTGAATAATTGATCTTTAAGAGCAGGGGCGGTGTTCATATATCACTAACCTATCTTGATGCCCTGAGAAGCAACCATTGGTATGTGAGGGAAAGGCTTCTTGAGTGCTGATATATATTGGACACCACCTAATGCAGAAACAGGATAAACCTAATCCACCAAATAAGATAGAAATATAATCCATAAGGTGATCCTTGGCCTGTACATACTAAGAACGTTCATTCAATGAAGAATACTTAAAGTGAGCATACAAGGGCCTTGCGAAATGGAGCGTATATAGTACCACATGAACTCTTATATTGAAATATAGACTTGTGTGCAGGTTGTGCACATGACATCTCTATCTCATAACCAACTCCTTTACCAACAATGTTAAATATGAGAACGTGAAAGCACTCACCTTCACCATTTTAGCACCAGCATCATATGCAGACAGTATCTGCAAAAAAAAAAAAGTTCTCGTAATAGTCTCCTTGGGGAAATATGATTCAAATGGTCTCTCTCTTACATAAATACTTGAGAACACAAATTTCTAATAATTAAACCCTCCATATCAAAACAATAGCAGTGGCCACTAATATGAGCAGTAAACTTCATTTACTTGTACATCTACAAGGATTCTTAGAGCTTAAGAAATGAAGGACAGTTTAAGTTCACAGGTCACTTACTTCTGTGGGTGTCATTACACCAGGTATGTATAGAATTTCATCCTTCACAACATCGTCCATAATGTCCTGATGTTAAGTAAGCATGTAAGAATAAACAAAGAAAAAGCATGGCAGATGTAAAGCCAATGCATCTGAGAAATAAACAAAAAAAAAAAAAGTATGTTTAAAATTTGTTGAAGAAAAAGAACAAAAGGAAATTAAAATAGGAATGGAAAGTACAAAACTCTTTAAGTTATTATTTCTATACTAATTGAAAGAAAACCTGTGCAGATCTCAGAATACTAAAAGTACCTTCACTGTAGCAGGACTCATGAAGAATTTGGCTCCAGCATTCATTGCGTTTCTGGCATCCTCAGCATTTAAAGCAGTACCAACCTGTAAGATATTGTCCACACCACAAATCTCTTGAGAAGAAAGTACGATCAGTCAAAAAATATCATTGAAATCTATCTATGGCAGCTCTTGCAATTGACCATATAGCATTCTGACACTTGCCAAAAGAACTTTCTAGTAAACACTCATCAAGTGGACAGGATGAGGAAAAAAAAAGTTCCTGATCCAGATTGCAGACTTGCAGCAACTTCTGATCTGTTTAATTGAATTTGCTTCAAATATGCCAAAAATGACTTGCAACAAGCTGAAAGCATATTGGCCCATCTTTCGCAAAATCTAATATAAAATAAAGCTTCTCCATGTTTTAGCCAATCATGATGCATTTACAGAATATACATAATCATAAAGTCGACAGGATGAGGAGAAAAGGTCTCCAATGCTCTGTATCTCTCTTATATAACATATGAAATCACAAACATGCATGCTCCGCACTCCAAGACTTGCCTGAGTTCTTGCAAGATGTGGCCAATACCATACCACGCTAGAAAGAAAACAAGTAGTCATGAAATCTCAGAGGAAGTAGTAATACAATTACCCCCAAAGCCAATGTAGGATAGTCCTTCACCAACTGCCTTAAAACCTGAACACAAGACAATAAAAGCACAAACAGTCTCAAACCCAGGAGGCCAAAATGCAGTAAACGAAATTCTAAATAGAAAATCGCAAATCAAACAACCTGAAACACACCTGGTGTGGACATCACAATCTCCAGCTACACAAAGCAACAAAAAGAATACATTTTAAAACCAAAGTATTGTACATAAGAGCATAGTTGTTAAAACTGGCCCATCTCATAGGGTGACCCGAAAAATCCAGCACCCGGAGCTTGATCCAGGTCAGGTTTCTTGTTGAAACAGACAAGATATTGACCCGACCAAACCCGTTCGACCCCTGGGTCAACACTAAGGGGAAAAAAAACAAAACTAAAATCTACTATTTTAACAAAAAAAAGGTTAACTCGGTGACCAAGACCCAAGCTCGGGTCAAACAACTATATATAAGGGTATAAGTTCAAGCCCATATATGGTCAATTTAACAATCCCTGCAAGCATTATAGATTTATAGTACTCATAAAGATTCCTTCTTGCAGCCTAAAAGGGGAAGAGTTTAAAAATCTCAGTCTTGCTCTAACAAAAACCACCAGCAACCCATTTATCAAATAGTCTTCCAATTTTAGTGAAAAACAAGAAACGCATTTACCAAATGTAGGAATGAATGAAAGAGAGCAATAAGTAGACTTACAACAGAGATGCCACCATTCAGTGCAGCAGTTGCAGCTTCGTATGCAAGCTCTGCACTAAAAAACGAACAAGAATTGTTCCCTTCTAGTCACAAAAGTTTTTTCTTTTTTTCATTTGAGATGGAGAGAGAATTAGTAGAGGTTACCTATTGGCGCGAAGGCAAGCAATAACACCAGAATTTTGAATCAGAGACGAGGTCTTTTGGATTATGGGAGATAGCGAGAGTGACGAAGACGAAGAAGAGCTATAAACCCTGAAGCTTTTGACTTTTGGTGATAATAGTGGCAAACTCTGTGGAGTTAATCTCCAGCTTGCGGCCACCATATCCATAACTCCTCTCTGTACTTGTGTTTCTCACCTTGATATTTATTATTTAGAGACCGTTCGGCGTCGCAAAGCTTTTTACAGATTGTGTTTTTTCTAAATGTATTGAAATTATATTTTATATATATATATATTTTATATTAGTGGATCAAAATATTATTAAAACATAATAAAAATATATTTTTTAATTTTTTTCAAAAATATTTTTAAAATAAAAAGATAAACAAACATCTTTTAAACAAGGTCTCTCAGAATAAAGTACTATTTATTTCTATTAATGAAAAATAATTAGTTAATCCTTTCGGTTTAAGAAAACCACATGAAATTCAATGTTATTAAGTTCAATTTGGTCCATGAAGATTAAACATGTTATTACTTTTAATAAAAAAATAATATCATTTTAATTTTTTTTTTTTAAAAAGTTTAATCTAACTAGATTTAACTTATCCCTGACCAAATTAATATCTTTTCTTAGTTATACAGAAACTCGATACAAGTCAAATTTTGAATCCAAGTTTCCTGCTTAGCCAAACCAGAGTTAATAACTTTGTCTGGAAATGACATGGTACCAGTAACACGATAACACGCTAACAATTCACCAGAAAAACAAAGCAGAAAATAGCAGGGGATGAAAAACGAAGATGCTTGACCTATCTCTGATTACATGTGATTTTATATGGTCTTGTAGACATTACCGTCCAGGTAATGTGGTTGTGTCTATTCAGTTTAGTCAACAACCCTATGCTTTGCTGCTTAGCAGGAGGATTGTGTGGAATGGAGATGAACACCTCATCATGTGGCACTGAAGCAATTTTCCCAAGTTCCATATTTTGAGAAAACGCAACCTCCCCCATTCTTCACTGCATGCTCGGAAATAGCTGTCCGAGCACATTTATCCCAAGTCCGAGCTATCTCCCCTATTGACATGGGCTGCAATAGATTTCTGAGATGTAAGTTGAGCTTTACCCTTGCCTTCACTGAAAGATCATCATGCTTTTCACTGTTGATCATTAAGAACTTTCAGAATTATGTGTAGCATTCCAGGCGTTGGAGAATAATTAACAGAAGAAAATGATGAATCATGCTACGAAAGTAAGATGCTTTAAAACAAATACACAGCCCATTTTTCTTACCTGACTTCCTCTGGTAACTTTTCGAGAACTATAGGTGAGCAATAAGGGTATTTTGTGGGGACAAGCAATTTTAAGGGCTGAATTTTTGACTGCATGGCCAAAGAACACAAGGTCAATAGGGAAAATGAAGGCGGTGCATGGTGCTCATGTGAAGAAGCAATAGTCAAAGACCTACAATTTCTTCGAAATCCTCCTCCGAGTTGAAGTTTGGACTATTGGACACAGCAATGAATGAGCACTTGATAATGATTCCACCACCATCTGGTCCAACTGTAGTTGAGTCGGTTTCTTCATCACTGATATCTACCACTGTGTCTATCAGTTGCTGATTTATCTCGTCTATTTCCTTCAACACAGCACGACTGACCTGCAATAAATGGCAGAAAGACTTCAGGAATTGAGTAGAAGAGAGAAAGGAACAGGAAGGGTAGGGTTGATGTGCTTTTTTAAGGGCAAAACAAGACAAAAGGGCAGTCCGAGTGCAAATGGCGGCCTTTAACTGATTCAATATTAAGACTTGAAGCTACAGTATGTATATGCATTAGAAAGAGTGCCAAGAGATACAAGGTAAATTTTCATGAATTTGTTATCGTACTAATCACAAGTTGCAGTGCATTGAGTTGTTCCAACGAATTGTATCAGATTCTGTCGTAATCTGATGACAAGCTGCACCTACGACATGAACTCAGTCAACGCTGTTTTACGGCACCTAGCAGAAGTGAAGGAGAGAAACCAACCTACCTAGCCATATTTGGCCTGTGATATTGTGGCGCGGTGCCCTTTGAGATGCTTTTAGCCAACCCAACTTTAAAAGTTGGTTTGATTTTTATTACTTAAACCTGCTTTTCATCTCAAATTAACATAAAAACTTGGGTTTAAAAAAAACTACAACTTGTAGCTTTTTTTAATCTGTATTTTCAAACCACAAACATAAAAGTCTTTTCAAACTACAAACATAAAAGCTATCACAATACTAAACATATACTAAGACTAAGACGCTGAATCGAGTGATTTGTTTTCCTTCTTTAATATTAAGTTGTAACATCTTAGTATTTCAACACTGAAAGTGCAGCTGACATACCTGAATCCTAGGTTTTTTGTTGGGGCAAAATGTAGTTGACTCTGAGCCAGATTTCTTCGGGCAAGCTGGTGTCTTATCATTCAAGGGAACTGCTTTTGTTGAACAATCCACTTTCCTCACTCCAAATGTGCTACAACCCATGGAAAAGTATCTTGCAACTGGATTAGTCTTACTCGTGACCCCTAAATCTTCACTAACTGAGCCTTTGGATCCATAAACTGGTACTGATCCTGCCATGCTATCAGCCAGATTGAGTACTGATCCAATCTCACTTACAGAAGCACTTAAGGCTTTCGATGAAATTGAGTTCACCTGAAATTTAAAACAACATTTGAACTCTCATTAGTCATGTCCAAGTCTTCAGCATCAGGTTGATGAACTAAGAGAGGAATCAAGTTGTTTCAGACAAACCGCTTTAATTAAGCGTAGAATGGGCTTCTCAGCATCACATGATTCTTCAAAATTGATGGTTGAAGCATCAAAACCAAAGCCATCTGCATTTCACATTTTCTGTTGATGTGAGGTTGGTACATCAGCAGTGCCAGTGGCAAACCGTGTGATCGATTCTACTACATCAGTTACAGGTTCGTGTTCAGTCTTACCTGTATTCAAGTTTGAGGAGTCATTGGAGGGGAATTTCGCAGAAAACCCAGACTGTGAATTTACAGAATGAGAAGGGGATCCAGCTATTGTATGCGACCGCAGCATATTATGCTGGGTGGTCAGAGGAAAATGTCGAGGTAACTGGACAGGTTCGGCCTGAATGTGCCTGTGGGAAAAAATTGAAGGTGGAACTCCAGATTTAACAGCTGTCACTTGTCTAAATTTCAAGTTCTTGACTTCAGGTCTCTGATTTAGTTCTGTTTCATGCTTTATTCCTTGTGTCATTTTCACATCATTTACTTCATTCAACTGATGTGGCATTTCATCATCCTGCTGCATCTGATGTGGAACTTCTTGATTTCCCTTGATGAGTTGCTGACACATTTGGCTCTGTTGAGATTCTTGATTCTTCTTTTGTGCGGATACATGGTGCAGGGACTTTTGTTTTGCATCCATACGTTGAGCTATAAAAGAACTTCTTCCGGAATTCGCTTTTGCTCGTTCATTCCTGTTGTTTTTTAATAGAAATTTGATATCATTTGGCTGTGGAAGAGTGCTTAATGGCAGCTGTAGAGACCTCATGGAAACTTGATGCACTGGATTCACTACATTTTCGCGCTCTGAATTTGATTCACACAAATGCTGCTCTGATTTTATGTCATCTTGCTGTGAGATCACAAGATTAGATGGATACTGCATAGAATTATCGCCAAAAATTCTCATGTTGCTGTCCTGCAGATTTATTGCAGAACTCTGTGGGTTCATTGATTGCAATGGTGGTTTCTTTTGATCCTCTGGTGGCATTGCTTGATGAATTTGAGGATGCGGCTGCAGAGACTTCGGTAATGGGTGCAAATTAGGAGTAAGTTGTCCGTGGACAAGTGAAGAGGTTGGTTTTCTCGGCATTGCAAACTGAAAGACACAATTTATCTGCCTCTTAATTAGATCCAACTTCTCGGTAGATTTATTGCAATCAGGATAATCTAGATACTGCATAGCTTGATCCAATTTCAACCTTGATTCTTGATGAACAAAATCATTCTATAGATAAGCAAGAAAAAATTATTATTTTACAAGGTAAAAAATCTGTTCATGCAACGTGTTCCTACAAGAAATATGTCAAGTGCAAAAGTACCTGTTGGAGTAAATTGATGGCCCTTTGGCACATCTCTTTCAGTTCCACTACGCACGTACTCCTTGAAGACTCAGCCTGAAAGGTGATAAATCTCCAAAATAAACATTGGTTACTCTTTCTTCCGGCTTCTGCCGGCCAAAAACTCCTTTTGAGCATCAAAGCTCACCAAATACCACATTCCATTGTAAGTACTCACTGCATTTCTATTTTAACAAGTTCTATATGCTGGAAGATATACCTGCTGATACGCCTCCTCTTGCTTCGTCACAGAATGGGATTTTATGATTCCTACAAAACAATTACATCTATCATCAGTTCAACTTAGAATCTCTCATAAAATAGAGAAGGCAGGCAGAACAGGAGCTGTGCTGAAGGAACAGTTCCAAAGAAGTACCTGTTCGGGTTAAGAACCAGTAAAAAGCTACTGAAGGAGCAGGCACCATTATATTAATCAACTAAAACACAAATACATGATTGCATGATCTGTGGATCAAAGTCAAACAGCTTCCCTTGTAGCCTATATAACATTTGTTGGCTTCCTAACTCCCCTTGTCATATTTGTTTCTGAGGATATGTTTTGCATAAAGAAAGGTACCTGATGCTTGAGATCTGTGCTGTTCATCTTGCCGTGACAAATTTAGAATCTGTTGCAATTTTGGTGGCTGTGATGGAGACAACAGTTTCTGCTCTGGAGTCGGTGAACATGACTGCAAGCTTTGACAATCATTGTACGGGCATGGTAACTTCAGTTGATGATGCTGCGGATCAGGGACTCTGCTTTCTTGCGCAATTAATAGCTTTTGGCTCACATCAGTGGCAACTTCCTTTTGTCCCTTCGGCTGCTCTTGCTGCTGTGACAACAATAGTGGCAGTTCAACCATGGATGGTGGATTGTGAAGTGTAAAAGTAGCTTGTTGTGTCTGTTGCAGGTGCGCAGGGGTTGTTTGCGGGTCCCTCTTGACCATGGAAAGTGTTGAGGATTGAAGCTCTAGGCAGGAGCCTTGCTGAAATTTCAGAAATTCTTCCGGGTTATGCTGAGCAATAACCTGTGGTGAATGCAGTATTCCCTGTTCTTGCTCGCAATTTCCAGAATTACCAGAATGTTCCATTTCACCTTTTAAATTTTCTGAAGACTTCTGCAAATCGCCACGTGAATCTTTCAAGTTGGTATTCAGGCTAACATTTGACTTTGGGACCTGAGTTAAACCTCTGTCAGGAGGCCTTGTAGACGGTAAGTTGGCCAAGTTAAGCATTACAGGAGCAGAAGCTACCTTGTTCTCAAAGTTTGTTTGCAAATGCTGTTGGGCTGCTTGATGCTGGTTCGCCAATCCAGAATGATGGATAGTAAATGACTGATCTTGTTTGTGAACTTGGGATTGATTATTCTGAGGTTCTATAAATAAATAACATTAATAAAAGTGTTAAACACCTACGATGAAGCGTCTTATTAGTTTTTCGACCGTGAGGAGCTTCTGCTTGAAGAATATTATGTTGAAAGTTTTCATGGTGGAGGGTTTCGACTAAGGAGGTTCAACTCATGGAAACGGGCAGGAGATTTTTGTGAACAAATCATGGAAACGGGCAGGAGATTTTTGTGAAAATAAATATTTTCCTTTTTTTATTTTAATAGAATTTTCTAGTTTTTTTATAAATAAAAAAGTTATAATAGCAGTTTAATAAGTGAGACTATAATAAATAAAAACTAAATGTTTTAAATGTTTTTGCATATATTATAATGTATTACAAACCTCTTCATTATAAGCAACCGAAAAAACCTAAGAAGTGTGCAAAGAGATTACACAGTACGGAGAAGAATATGGAGTCGCCAATCTAAAGTACTAGGTCCTCCAAAAATGTGGTTTTCAGACGGGATAGCTTCAGAAAAATATTTTGAAGAAGAAAAAAGTAATTCTACATTCTAAAGTACTAGGTACTCCTTGATTGAAGCAGTTTACAAACTCAACATGTTTGAAAATGAGCACACAATACATAGCTTGGCTATGAATTATCATTTTGCTATGTCCATGCACACCAGCAGAAAACCAGCCAAGCTCCACAATTATAGCAAAGAAGGAAGGCAAAATTGTTTCCTTTGTTCTTGATATATGTACATATATATCATGAAAGAAGCAGGCATGGATAGAAGCTACGCATAAAAACGAAAACAGCATGAAGTAATTAGTGGTGTGGCAATCATGTCACTCTACCTGGATCTGAAGGCATTTCAGTAGAGAATGAAGAGCTCGAAGAAGAACTAGAAATTGTAGCGTTAGAACTTTTCTCTATCCTGCTTAGATATGAACTCTGAAATAAACAGTAAGCATAGTTCATAAATTTTCAGATTAACCTTGTCTTGTACTGCGGCAAAGGTTGGTCTATGTTCATATTAAATGGCAAAGGTTGGACCATGCTCAGAAAAACCTAAAGTCAATCCTTGGGCACAGGAAATGCTAGCTAAAAGTAATGAAAAACTGTTCAACATCTACCTTTTATGCCTGGTAAGTCCAACTTTCGCCTCATTTGATTATACAAATTCTTGTACTTGGTATATATACCAACACTTTTATACTCAGTTCATGTTCCTTTTCAATTTCCATATAGAAAAAACACAGATCTGTAGCCGAATTGGAAACCTAGATAGCTTCTTGGGTTCTATGATCTTGGTACGTAGTCGGCGGACAGCATGTTGGCAGAATGGAAAATAACTAGAAAAAACTGCTGAGAACTTTTGGGAATAAATGAAAGAAGACTGTCAAGAAACAACATGTTGGCCTCTAGTTTCACATAAGATGCCACAATCCCTATAGATATAAATCATGACGAAGGTTGTAAAAGGCATCACCATAATCAAAGAAGGCATGCATCAACGTCAAAACTTGTTTGTTTCAAAGAAATGGAATAGATTAGAAGTGCATAGCAGATCAAGATAGCTTGTCTTTGGCAAGCGAGTGAACTTTTTCCTCAAAGTTTACGGCCAGCTTCAGTATACTAGGTAAAGTCACTTGCAGAGGAGAAGGTTTGACAGTCTACGTTATTGTCTCCACTCTGAATGTTTACATAACAACAATTATTTTCAATCACAGAAAGGTGTTAAATGCGGTCAAAACAACCATGGAAGCAGACACCAACATAACAAGTGTATGTAATGTTGGTAACTGGTAATCATGGAAGCAATGGACACACTACTATTGTAGTTTCTATATTGTTCTTGTGTTATCTTTCTTGCCTCTAGCAGTATAATTGAACCTTAGCCGATGGTTTGTTCTGACAGAACTCGATTTTGTTGATAAAAACAGTACAGATCAACCAATTTTAACAGAAAGTGAAACGAGTAAATCTAGTCTGCTTGCAGAACTAAGTAAACAATCTTTGAGTGTGGTCAATTGTCTCCCTTCGAAAGTATCCTATATATATATATATATATAGGATACTTTCGAAGGGAGACAATTGACCACACTCAAAGATTGTTTATTTCCCCTAAATCTTCACTAACTGAGCCTTTGGATCCATAAACTGGTACTGATCCTGCCATGCTATCAGCCAGATTGAGTACTGATCCAATCTCACTTACAGAAGCACTTAAGGCTTTCGATGAAATTGAGTTCACCTGAAATTTAAAACAACATTTGAACTCTCATTAGTCATGTCCAAGTCTTCAGCATCAGGTTGATGAACTAAGAGAGGAATCAAGTTGTTTCAGACAAACCGCTTTAATTAAGCGTAGAATGGGCTTCTCAGCATCACATGATTCTTCAAAATTGATGGTTGAAGCATCAAAACCAAAGCCATCTGCATTTCACATTTTCTGTTGATGTGAGGTTGGTACATCAGCAGTGCCAGTGGCAAACCGTGTGATCGATTCTACTACATCAGTTACAGGTTCGTGTTCAGTCTTACCTGTATTCAAGTTTGAGGAGTCATTGGAGGGGAATTTCGCAGAAAACCCAGACTGTGAATTTACAGAATGAGAAGGGGATCCAGCTATTGTATGCGACCGCAGCATATTATGCTGGGTGGTCAGAGGAAAATGTCGAGGTAACTGGACAGGTTCGGCCTGAATGTGCCTGTGGGAAAAAATTGAAGGTGGAACTCCAGATTTAACAGCTGTCACTTGTCTAAATTTCAAGTTCTTGACTTCAGGTCTCTGATTTAGTTCTGTTTCATGCTTTATTCCTTGTGTCATTTTCACATCATTTACTTCATTCAACTGATGTGGCATTTCATCATCCTGCTGCATCTGATGTGGAACTTCTTGATTTCCCTTGATGAGTTGCTGACACATTTGGCTCTGTTGAGATTCTTGATTCTTCTTTTGTGCGGATACATGGTGCAGGGACTTTTGTTTTGCATCCATACGTTGAGCTATAAAAGAACTTCTTCCGGAATTCGCTTTTGCTCGTTCATTCCTGTTGTTTTTTAATAGAAATTTGATATCATTTGGCTGTGGAAGAGTGCTTAATGGCAGCTGTAGAGACCTCATGGAAACTTGATGCACTGGATTCACTACATTTTCGCGCTCTGAATTTGATTCACACAAATGCTGCTCTGATTTTATGTCATCTTGCTGTGAGATCACAAGATTAGATGGATACTGCATAGAATTATCGCCAAAAATTCTCATGTTGCTGTCCTGCAGATTTATTGCAGAACTCTGTGGGTTCATTGATTGCAATGGTGGTTTCTTTTGATCCTCTGGTGGCATTGCTTGATGAATTTGAGGATGCGGCTGCAGAGACTTCGGTAATGGGTGCAAATTAGGAGTAAGTTGTCCGTGGACAAGTGAAGAGGTTGGTTTTCTCGGCATTGCAAACTGAAAGACACAATTTATCTGCCTCTTAATTAGATCCAACTTCTCGGTAGATTTATTGCAATCAGGATAATCTAGATACTGCATAGCTTGATCCAATTTCAACCTTGATTCTTGATGAACAAAATCATTCTATAGATAAGCAAGAAAAAATTATTATTTTACAAGGTAAAAAATCTGTTCATGCAACGTGTTCCTACAAGAAATATGTCAAGTGCAAAAGTACCTGTTGGAGTAAATTGATGGCCCTTTGGCACATCTCTTTCAGTTCCACTACGCACGTACTCCTTGAAGACTCAGCCTGAAAGGTGATAAATCTCCAAAATAAACATTGGTTACTCTTTCTTCCGGCTTCTGCCGGCCAAAAACTCCTTTTGAGCATCAAAGCTCACCAAATACCACATTCCATTGTAAGTACTCACTGCATTTCTATTTTAACAAGTTCTATATGCTGGAAGATATACCTGCTGATACGCCTCCTCTTGCTTCGTCACAGAATGGGATTTTATGATTCCTACAAAACAATTACATCTATCATCAGTTCAACTTAGAATCTCTCATAAAATAGAGAAGGCAGGCAGAACAGGAGCTGTGCTGAAGGAACAGTTCCAAAGAAGTACCTGTTCGGGTTAAGAACCAGTAAAAAGCTACTGAAGGAGCAGGCACCATTATATTAATCAACTAAAACACAAATACATGATTGCATGATCTGTGGATCAAAGTCAAACAGCTTCCCTTGTAGCCTATATAACATTTGTTGGCTTCCTAACTCCCCTTGTCATATTTGTTTCTGAGGATATGTTTTGCATAAAGAAAGGTACCTGATGCTTGAGATCTGTGCTGTTCATCTTGCCGTGACAAATTTAGAATCTGTTGCAATTTTGGTGGCTGTGATGGAGACAACAGTTTCTGCTCTGGAGTCGGTGAACATGACTGCAAGCTTTGACAATCATTGTACGGGCATGGTAACTTCAGTTGATGATGCTGCGGATCAGGGACTCTGCTTTCTTGCGCAATTAATAGCTTTTGGCTCACATCAGTGGCAACTTCCTTTTGTCCCTTCGGCTGCTCTTGCTGCTGTGACAACAATAGTGGCAGTTCAACCATGGATGGTGGATTGTGAAGTGTAAAAGTAGCTTGTTGTGTCTGTTGCAGGTGCGCAGGGGTTGTTTGCGGGTCCCTCTTGACCATGGAAAGTGTTGAGGATTGAAGCTCTAGGCCGGAGCCTTGCCGGAATTTCAGAAATTCTTCCGGGTTATGCTGAGCAATAACCTGTGGTGAATGCAGTATTCCCTGTTCTTGCTCGCAATTTCCAGAATTACCAGAATGTTCCATTTCACCTTTTAAATTTTCTGAAGACTTCTGCAAATCGCCACGTGAATCTTTCAAGTTGGTATTCAGGCTAACATTTGACTTTGGGACCTGAGTTAAACCTCTGTCAGGAGGCCTTGTAGACGGTAAGTTGGCCAAGTTAAGCATTACAGGAGCAGAAGCTACCTTGTTCTCAAAGTTTGTTTGCAAATGCTGTTGGGCTGCTTGATGCTGGTTCGCCAATCCAGAATGATGGATAGTAAATGACTGATCTTGTTTGTGAACTTGGGATTGATTATTCTGAGGTTCTATAAATAAATAACATTAATAAAAGTGTTAAACACCTACGATGAAGCGTCTTATTAGTTTTTCGACCGTGAGGAGCTTCTGCTTGAAGAATATTATGTTGAAAGTTTTCATGGTGGAGGGTTTCGACTAAGGAGGTTCAACTCATGGAAACGGGCAGGAGATTTTTGTGAAAATAAATATTTTCCTTTTTTTATTTTAATAGAATTTTCTAGTTTTTTTATAAATAAAAAAGTTATAATAGCAGTTTAATAAGTGAGACTATAATAAATAAAAACTAAATGTTTTAAATGTTTTTGCATATATTATAATGTATTACAAACCTCTTCATTATAAGCAACCGAAAAAACCTAAGAAGTGTGCAAAGAGATTACACAGTACGGAGAAGAATATGGAGTCGCCAATCTAAAGTACTAGGTCCTCCAAAAATGTGGTTTTCAGACGGGATAGCTTCAGAAAAATATTTTGAAGAAGAAAAAAGTAATTCTACATGTTGTCCTTCAATACAAATTTTGATTGAAGCAGTTTACAAACTCAACATGTTTGAAAATGAGCACACAATACATAGCTTGGCTATGAATTATCATTTTGCTATGTCCATGCACACCAGCAGAAAACCAGCCAAGCTCCACAATTATAGCAAAGAAGGAAGGCAAAATTGTTTCCTTTGTTCTTGATATATGTACATATATATCATGAAAGAAGCAGGCATGGATAGAAGCTACGCATAAAAACGAAAACAGCATGAAGTAATTAGTGGTGTGGCAATCATGTCACTCTACCTGGATCTGAAGGCATTTCAGTAGAGAATGAAGAGCTCGAAGAAGAACTAGAAATTGTAGCGTTAGAACTTTTCTCTATCCTGCTTAGATATGAACTCTGAAATAAACAGTAAGCATAGTTCATAAATTTTCAGATTAACCTTGTCTTGTACTGCGGCAAAGGTTGGTCTATGTTCATATTAAATGGCAAAGGTTGGACCATGCTCAGAAAAACCTAAAGTCAATCCTTGGGCACAGGAAATGCTAGCTAAAAGTAATGAAAAACTGTTCAACATCTACCTTTTATGCCTGGTAAGTCCAACTTTCGCCTCATTTGATTATACAAATTCTTGTACTTGGTATATATACCAACACTTTTATACTCAGTTCATGTTCCTTTTCAATTTCCATATAGAAAAAACACAGATCTGTAGCCGAATTGGAAACCTAGATAGCTTCTTGGGTTCTATGATCTTGGTACGTAGTCGGCGGACAGCATGTTGGCAGAATGGAAAATAACTAGAAAAAACTGCTGAGAACTTTTGGGAATAAATGAAAGAAGACTGTCAAGAAACAACATGTTGGCCTCTAGTTTCACATAAGATGCCACAATCCCTATAGATATAAATCATGACGAAGGTTGTAAAAGGCATCACCATAATCAAAGAAGGCATGCATCAACGTCAAAACTTGTTTGTTTCAAAGAAATGGAATAGATTAGAAGTGCATAGCAGATCAAGATAGCTTGTCTTTGGTAAAGTTCAAAGTTATTTAAGAAATTAGGTGTGATGGGATTTAAATTTGATGGAAGAGTATTTCGGGGAGATAAATATTTTTATTATATTTTTATCTTGAGTCTAGGGTTTTTATTTTATTTTTCTATTAAGTACTATTAACCCTTTTCTAGTTTTCTAATTGGAATGGACATATATATATATTTGGCATTAGTATTTATAGAGTTTTTAAACATGTAAAACTTGAATGAATAAAAATTGAATATTTTAAATGTTTTTATATAATTATAATCTTCTTGGTTTTTAGGATTCTGATTAGTAATAAATCTTTTTATGCTTCTAATTACTCCAATTTGTATCAAAATTTAATGATTTTTAGTGATTAATTGCGTAGTAAGACACGTATGAAAGTATTCATGATGGAACAATACAGCCCGTACAAAATTTTTAGAGATCTATAATGAGATAACTCACATTTAAAAATATATATATATTGACTTCCCATTTGAGGAGATTATGCTCGAAGAACATAATGCTGGGTATTTTTATAACGGAGAATGATTTTCGCCTAGTAAGATTATACGCTCCACAAACAAGGGGAATCATGAAAACTATATGTAATTGGTGTGCAAATCATCATATTATTTCTTCCCAGTGAATTAAAATCAAGACCAATTTGAAGACTCTAAAACCACAACTAAACCCCATAACAATAAAATCTCTTAATTATTGATAAAATGGCATCTCACTTACATATCGTTGACAACATCTCGACGAAATTCTGCTGATAACTCACTTCTCCAGTCACTGTCTTCCATATGTTGACACCTCCAACTCCAATTTTCCTAATCCATAACAGGAAGAAGCAGAAATCATCAAGATTCATACACACATTACAGATTTACAAATGAAAAATCCATAAGAATTGGATGTTCTCAATAAATCAATTGCATAAAACAAATAAAAACATCAAACCATACATTTTGTTTTTTGAAAAACACACACACACATATTATAAACATCTTTTAGTGTCCTCTTACGTCCAACCCATACATTTTCACTTAATAAACCCTAAAAATCCCACAAAAACAGAATCATCCAAAACCTGAAAATCCATTTTTGAGGCATACCGTTTCCACGCGAAGAAAATGTGGTTTGTTTCGAAGCAACAGAAGCAATAAGATTTTGAAGATTTTCTCTTGAAAGCAGAAGAGCAGAGACGATATTGCGAGAGACTTGTGAGTCAAGGAAACGAAACAATACTTACGTTTTCTTCTGTTTTTTCTCCTGCTCGCTGTGAACTTGAAGAGGAGGGAAAATGGCCGGCTTTTATAGCAGGAGCCAGTGAGGGTAAGCGTTTAGATTTGGAAGCTTGGGCCCACTGATTAGGCTGTAACCTCTGTACTTATCCTTGCTCTTTTGGGCTGGAAATGGGATCACGCCAGGGGAGATTGAGTTGACGGTGTTCATCCCTCTCGAAGCCAATTGTAACTTCCTTATTTAAATGTTAATATTGGTGGGAGAGTAAGAGGATGTTTGTTGTTGTGTTTTAAAAATAGTTTTTAAAAAATATAATTTTTTAATTTTAAATTAATATATTTTTATATTTTTAAATTATTTTGATTTTTTGATTTTAAAAATAATTTTTAAAAAATAAAAAATATTATTGACATGCTTTTTCGAGTGAAAATAACTTTAAAAAATAATTATAATTACATTTTCAAATATATATTAAATTTTTTTCAGTGAAATTTTAGATGATTTAATGTTATTAATTATTTGTTACTTTTTTCTTGTGAATTAATTAAGTAGTTATGGAAAAATAAGTATATGGTATCCAAATTGTTAGTATTTGTTTACTGAAATTTTTAGCTGTCGATTATTTTATTTTAAAATTCTATCATAATCTTAATTCAAGTGGAAAAAGCATCATGTCATGCTAAGATATCTTTCCTTATATAAACCATACATGTATTTGCTAGAAATTGCTTTTCCATGACTTTCCTTATATTTAAACTCGAGATGATAATACAAAAAATAAATTCACTTATCATTTAAATAATTATATATAAAGAAATTAATTGTGCTTATCCCAACTCTTTCAAGCTTGGATTGTGATGACAATGAAAAAGATCAAGTTGATGGTGTCAATCTATCATCAAATATTTTTATTTTTGTTTTTATTTTTATTTGTCTTATTGATCATTAAAGGTGTGTTTGTTAACACGGTGATATGATATAATTTTTCTAATTGTTTTATAGATATTATTAGATTAGTTTTTTTGGTATATAGAATATAAGGCTTTATTTAGAAACGCAGAGCAACCACAAGTTTCGGATGAGTTGTTTTTTTGTATATAGAATCCAAGGCTTTATTTGGAAACACAGAGCAACCACAAGTTTCACTGCTACTCTTTGGTCCGGTTAAATGCATGCTAAGGTTAACCTAACACCGGAAAAATCATGGGAGTTTCATTCTGACTTGACCACGCGAAGCACATCCTCCTAACCATCGACCTAATTCCCTCATGATTTGGACCAACTAAAGAATTGCAGTAACTTTCCGGTGGGTGCTAGATGGTAAGTCCATGATGAGCAGTCTAGAACAGTTCAATACAGAAAAATATTGCCAGTTTAGAATGCTCGACGTGGTTGGATTGGTTTCGAATCATGCGGGAGCACACCCCTTCGGCCACCAGCGCAATCCCGACTAAGAGAATTATATATGGCAAGTTCTTGATGAGAATTGTCAGAACCAATTCAATGCAGAAAAAAACCAACTCAGAATGCTCTGTGTGATTGGAATGGTTTAGAACCACGTAGATAAAAGTTAATTTCACTACCAATACACGATGTGAAGAGATCCAAACATATTACAACAATGGTTTTATTGTCCAGGAAAGATTTGGATTTCTGTTCTGAGCTTGGTGGACGTTGAAAGATTTGGATTTCTGTTCTGAGGTTGGTGGACGTTGTGTAGTAATGGGGACTGTTCTGTGTATTGTTCTTTTGCTACTGCAGTTAAGGAGAAATGAATGCGAAGAAAGAGAAGGCTACAATGATATGAACGCAAACACAAAAACAAACGGGTTTTTTACGGTGGGTGGATGGTATATGGCGAGTTTATTATGAGAATTTTCGAAAATAATTCCACAGAAAAGAAAAGGGAAAATCAGAATACTTGTGATTGAATTAATTTTATTTCGAATTAGCACGTATTTTCTTTCATTTAGTGGTTATATATGGAGCCAACTTTTGAAGAGCTATGGTTTGACAGGCTTGAGTTTGTTCTGTCCATTAAACATGATAGAGAACAATAAATTGGTTGATTAAAATCAAATCAGGCATGCAAAAAAAAAAAAATCAATTAAACAAAACTAGGTTGGTTATTTATGATGTAAACCAAAGAGGAAAAATAAAACAAGAAAAATAGATTACATAGAACACACATCTGAAGAACTAAAAGCAACACTAATCTTCAGTCTCAGGCAGTAGCAGCAGCCCTACTCAGAACACTGAAGTGAAATCTTGAGTGATCATTGTCCTAATAGAGTCCAATTTCATCACCTTCAACCAGATTCCTCCTTTTGACGAAGAGCTCTGTCCAGCCATTAGTGAAAACATTGCTTTTAGGAGTTCTCCATCTTTTGAAGACCAGCTGATGCATGGTTTCAGTATTCATATCCCAAGCCCAGATCTTGTAACCAATGCTCTCATTGTTTTCTTGATTCGCCCCATCAGCCTGTTTAATTTGATCTTCATTCAAGAAAGGCAGGGCATGTTTCTCCGCTGAATCTACAGGCACAGGTAGCCTGCATAGATAGCTCAAGTCACTTGGTTTCATCTTCTTCTTGATCGTGAATGGATCATGATGATACAAACTTAGTTGAGTCGATACCCCACTAGACGCCTCCTCTAGCAAATCCCTTAGGCTATAAGACGACCTCAGCATCTTAAGACCCTTCTCTGCAGCTCTTCAGCAGACTCTTTGTTTCTTGAATCAGGACCAGAAGAATTCTTGGGAACCCAATTCTTATCAAAAGGCTTTAATTCCTTTAAAACCCTCCCTGGAAGTCTTGAATCAGCAATAGCACTAATTGAGGCGCTTGTTTCTGGCTTCTTAACCCAGCTAGGGTTCTCGCTGAAAGGTGGCAGCAACCCAAGTAACACTACTTCATTACTTCCCGAATCACGACCAGCAGGGTTAATCTTGTTAACCCAGTTGTCATTAGAAAGCCTTGGTTCCTTCAAAACCCTACCTGGAATTCTTGGAGAAACAATGGAACTAACTGCGCTGCTTGATTGTGACCGTAACCCGGCAAAAACTTCACTCTTGGCTTCTTGATGGTCACGTTCTTTTCTTTTATTCGAATTCTGTATTTTCTTGGCAGCAAAACGAGAACTAGAAACACAAAATCGTTGCTGTTTCTCCATTGAAGCAACAGAAAAAACAACGTTACACGGATAAGAACTGATCTTTTCTCCTCAAATGTTTGAGTTTGTGGATGCGAGCTAGTCTATATATATATAATGAAGTTATCCATTGTGGTATCCAGATTGAAGAAATCAATATGGAAATCAAAATCGAAATGTTTTCAGATAATTCAACGATAACTAACCTTTCGGTTTCCTCGCGCTCTTTCCCTACTCTTTGAATGAACTGTCCGTTGGGTTCCCCTGCATCGCACCATATGCTCTGCTCATCTTAGGTTTGGTCCATTCCTATAAATCGTCCACTTGCTAATAGTTCACTAATATCAACAGGGCAGATTGTAAGATTCGCTAATAGTTCACTAATATCAACTAATATCAACAGGGCAGATTGTAAGATTTTGAAGAAACAAATGTTCAGATATCTGAAAAATTGAAGTCATGGGTGTAAGCAGAATTGACATGAAAAGCGATTTGAGTCAACATCCGGATTAACCGTTTTAATTAAAACAGCAATGTTCTATTCTTTTTCTTCTTTATTTCAACGATATCAAGTTCGAGTTTGAATTTAGATTTGGCTCAGTTAATTATATAACTAAAAATCATGCCACATTAAACAGGCTTGATTATATATATATATATATATATATTTTTACATTTTAAAAATATTTTTTAAAAAAATTAAATTTTTTAATTAATATTTTTTTTAGTGTTTTTAATTATTTTAATATGCTGATATCAAAAATAATTTTAAAAAATAAAAAATATATTATTTTGATATATTTTTAAATAAAAAATACTTTAAAAAATAACCATAATCACACTTTCAACTAAAATCTATATCTCACATCACTCATTCAACTATTTCAAAAACTCACTAATTAGTTAATTTAATCAATGAGAAAAAAAAAAGGCAATAACATCCTAATGATAAAGCCAAAAGTGCATGGTGGAAAGTAATCTTTCTACGTAAAATAACTGGAAAGTACTAATATTTATTTTTATCCTTCTAAAAATTAAGTTGTTATGGAATTATATGAAGATACACCTTAAAAATATTATCTAAATAAATAAATATATATATATATATATATATATATATATATATCTCTGATTGTCAAATATATATTTAATTGTAAAGTTATTTTTCATCTATATGTAACATGGGAAATTGAGGATGTCTTATTAGTTGCAATATTTGATGTCGACGAAGAAACACCAAAGTTGCAAAATACACCATTTATCATCTGTATGTAACATGGAAAATTGGGGATGTCTTATTAGTTGCAATATTCGATGTCGACGAAGAAACACCAAAGTTGCAAAAGAAGCCATTTATGTCCTCAAGCCTTGAAGAAGAAATGGAAGCAGAATTTCTAAATCCACCATTAAGAGCATTCAAACTCTCCAATCTTAACCTATTAGTGGAAGTTTGTGTGTTCATCATGGTCTGCTTCGACAACCACCCACCAAGGCCAAAACGATGAATAAGATGACGGTTTGTGATTCAAGGAATCCATCCTTACCCCTGATTTATTAAAACATCTATAATAATTTGGTAATATAGTTTAATTGGTTAAATTTTAAGTTTATTTTTTAATAATTATAAATTTGAGTTTTTTTATGATTATTAAAGATTTAAATCATCGTTAACTTTAAGATCTATGAAATTAATTGAGATATGCATAAACTAATTTGGATATTCATTTTAATAAAAAAAATATATAATAAAAGTGTGTTACAAGGCTTGAATATAGATAGCATGGGAAATGCCTAGAAGTATCTGCATCCAACCCTTAACCCTTGTAAATAAAAACCCTAGATTTGTCTGATTTTAAATTCTCATTTGTTAACTGATTATTTGCATAAGAAAAGACTCCATTACTAGGGCAAAAAATATTGAGATCTAGCTTTGACCATCCATGAATAGAATCATCACTAGAAAGCTTCAAATCAAGCAAGACACAGGAACATAAAACTGATAAATTCTAGTTGCTGATAAATATATAGACAAGTTAGTAAAACCAGGGTTATTACCATAAATATATTATTTTATAATAGAAAATATATATACTAAGATATTACAATTACTCGATCCTTCTTTTTGTTAAAAAAAAAATCTTTAACAATATATATGATTACTTAATGGCATTATAATTATAGTATCGATAAGTCACATGATAATATTAAATATCTTTATTTGTTTTATCATAATATTTTATTTTATTATTCAATAACTTAACTAATTATTCACAATATTGTATTAGTTATTAATAATATTGTACAATTATAGTTCACAAAGTATTTTTTATATTTATAAAAATAAATACTATTTATTTTATTAAAAAAAAATATAAACTGTAAGGTAAATTTATCTAGTGTGATAAGATAACAATTAATCACAGTTCGCAATAGAGATATGGCAGCAAGATTTCTATGATTGATCATAGCAATAAAAGGATTCTTGTAATCCTATAATTCTATAGTTACTTGTAATATGGGCAACAATCACTTATATAATTAATATATATACACAATTAATAATAGAACCACAGTGTGTGGGTTTTCATTCTTTGCTTGCATATTCTTACATGGTATTAGAGCTTGAAATGAACTCCTCCACCTCCTTTGTTTTACCCATGCCTTCTACCCCTGAGTTTTCACAACCAAAACTCATTTACCTGACATCTCTATCAAGCTTATCTCAACTAATTATCTGTTATAGAAAGCTCAAGTCATATCAATTCTGAGAGGCCATGGTCTTCTTAGTTATATAACCAATGAGATTTCTTGTCCTAACTCAACCATTACTAGTGCAAATAGCACCTTGCAACCAAATTTAATAGCAGCAACTTAGCTACATACTGATCAATTGATCATTGGATGGATCAATAGCTTTTTATCATATGATCCTCTTTCTCAAGTCATCAATAGTGAATCTTGCTATGAGCTTGGATTGTCTTAGAGACTCTTTATAGAAGTCACACCCGAGTCCGTATACAACAAATAAAGGGAAAGTTGCAGACTCTCAACAAAGGTTCTTATTCCTTGAAAGACTATTTGTACAAGGCCAAATCTCTAGCCTTGTCACTTTGTGCTGCAAGCAAACCAATGGATGATGATGATCTCATTATTTGCATTCTGCATAGCTTAGGTTCTAAGTTCGATCCCATTGTTGCAGCATTTAATGCTTGTGATATGTTTCCTCCTTTTGAAGGCGTGATTAGCAAACTACATGATTTTGAAATCAGGTTTCACGATGCAAAAACTATTTCATCCAATGTTGCCTTTTACACAAACAGAAACCATTCTTATACAAAACCTCAAGAAAGCTCTAATATATATGACCATCCTAATGGCTATTCTAAAATGCAATTTTAGGGACATAACAAAAATGCTAACAACATACGACCTAGTGATACTTCATCTAGAACAAGACTGTCTTCATTCATTCGTACAGGTCACAGCTCTGGTCGCAGATGAGAAGTTATTACCTATTTTTGCTATAGTGGTCCAAAGTACAAAGCTGATGGTTGTTTTGCTTCAAATGATGAAGTTGTATAATATAAAGCTTTTGGTGTCATTCAAGTAAAAGACAATGCATAGAATAGTTGGTATCCTGATACTGGTGCCAACCAGCATATGACATCAAATCCTAGTGAGGTGCAAGGTATTGATTCCTACTCTAGTACTGATACTGTTATGGTTAGAAATGATAATGGCCTCGCTATAGTAGGTACATGACACACTAATATGCCTACCACTCTTAAGCTCAATAATATGCTAGTTGTTCCTGATATAAAAAAGAAACTGTTATCTGTATCTCAATTTACACTAGATAATAATTGTTACTTTTTTTTTTTATCCATGGGGATTCCTTCTCAAGGAAATGAGACAAAGCAAGTGATTCTTAAAGGTTCCATGAAAAATGGTTTATATCCCATCAATTTATGGTCGTTTCCACATTATTCCTTCAGTTTCTTAGCAAATAAAGTTCTAGGCAGCTTGTGGCATGCACGCCTTGTCCATCCTTATTCTCAAGTTATTAACAGACTGTCCCTACCATCATTGCATTGAAAAATTGATTTTTGTGAGAGTTATATGTTAGGCAAGTCTGCAAAGCTACCCTTCAATTCTCGAAAATCTTATTCAACTTTTTTTCTTTTGTATACATTACATACTGATGTTTGGGGGCCTGCATCAGTCTTCTCTTTTAATGGTTTTTTTTATTTTATTTGATTATTGTTGATGAATATTCTTATTACATATGGCTATTTTCTATGGCTCACAAATTTGATGGTGCAACTATATTTCCTATATTCATTACACAAATGGCAAATCAGTTCAATACATTTGTAAAAATTGTTCAAAGTGATGGTGGTAATGAATTCATTAACATGGTTCTGCAGAATCACTTTGCAGCTTATGGTCTAATCCATCGACTCTTATGTCTTGGGATACTAAAACAAAATGGTCTTGCTGAACGGTGATATCGTCATATTGTTGACGCAGGACTAACTCTAATGGCATATGCATATATTCCAACCAAAAACTAGACAACAACATTTTGAACTGCTGTGTTTTTTATTAATCACCTTTCATCTTCAACTATTAAACATAAGTCCCCTTATGAGCTTGTATTTGGGTCTTCACCCAATCTTGACTTCTTATGGGTTTTTAACTATTCTTGCTACCTTTTAGTGTCACCTTTTGATCGATTCAAGCTGGACCACAAATCAGTCTGCTGTGTTTTTATTGGCTACTTAGCCAATCATTAGGGATATTTTTGCCTTGAACCGCACTTTGATCATCTTTATATCATTAGACATGTCAAATTCAATGAGCTGCACTTTTCTTTCAAGACTACTGAAATTTCAAATTCAACTAATCTTAGATTATTTCAACTACAAACTCTTTCTAAGTGTCTTAAAAATAATACTCTTCCTCCACTACCAATCAGTTTGCCAACCAATGAAGTGTTTGCTATAAAGCCTATAACATATCAATCTTTAGAGTTTCAACCTTCAATTCACTTGCAGTCAGTTTTGCCCTCTTCCTCAACTGAGTCATCAACTCTTATTTTACCATCACGTGTTTATCCCATAGTTACACTTACTCAAATAGGCAACCTTAAATGAAAAATATTCTTTATAATTAGACATCCAATACTGGTGTGTTTTCTTACTGATCTTACAATATAGCCTTTAGAGCCTTCTTCATATCTTTAAGCTCTTCGACTTTCTCATTGAAAGAAAGCTATCCAAGATGAAATGGATGCCTTGCATGCCAATCACATGTGGACCTTGGTACGCAAGATATCAAATATGAATTTTGTTAGCAGTAAGTGGATATTTAAAGTTAAAACATAATCTTGGCATAATTGACAAATATAAAGACAGACTTGTGGCTAGAGGCTTTACTCAACTTCCAAGATTGGATTATGATGAAACCTTTAGTCCTGTTATCAAACCAGGAACTATTCGGTTAATTCTTAACATTGGTCTCTGTCACGAGAAGCTCATTCGGTAGTTAGAAGTCAGCAATACATTTCTTTATAATGATTTATTTGAGCGTGTCTATTTGGCTCAACCACCAGGCTTTAAGGATCCTGATCATCCACATCATATTTGTCTTCTTCATAAGGCTTTCTATGGTTTAAAGCAAGCACTGTGTGCTTGGTATCTAAAATTCAGCAACTATATATAATAGATAGGCTTTACATGATGTCCCTATGATCAATCTTTATTCTATCATAAAAAAGGTTCAAATGTTCTTCTTTTACTGATCTATGACGATGGCATTCTTCTTACTGGGTCATCTCCATCTCAAATATATGCTTTCATTACTCATCTTTCGTCTATGTTTTGCATGAAGAATCTGGGCGATGTCCACTACTTCCTTAATCTGTAAAATAACAGGATTAACATAACACTCACCATTACTCAAATAAGGTATCTACTGTCACTTCTACACAAGTTTGGATTAGATAGTGCTAAATTAGTTACTACTCTTATAGCATCGGGCACCAACTTAACAGCCACTAATAACACAGATAAAGCCATAAGTGCATGGTGGAAAACAATCTTTGTATATAAAATATCTTGTAGAGTACTGATATTTATTTTTATCCTTCTAAAAATTAAGTTGTTATGGAATTATATGAACATACACCTCAAAAATATTATCTATATAAATAAATATATATATCCTTGAAATCATTCTTTCTTAGTTTTCATTTATATGTAACATGAGAAATTGGGGATGTCTTATTAGTTGCAATATTCGATATCGACGAAGAAACATCAAAGTTGTGAAATATGCCATTTATTATATGTATGTAACATGGAAAATTAGGGATGTCTTATTAGTTACAATATTTGATGTCGATGAAGAAACACCAAAATTGTGAAATAAGCCATTTATATCCTCAAGCCTTAAAGAAGATGTGGAAGCATAATTTCTAAATCCACCATTAAGAGCATTTAAACTCTCCCATCTTAGCCTATCAATGGAAGTTTGTGTGTTCATCATGGTCTGCTTCAACGACCACCCACCAAGGTCAAAACGATGGATAAGATGACGGTTTGTGATTCAAGGAATCCATCCAAACCCCTGATTTATAAAAGATCCATAATAACTTGGTAGTATAGTTTAATTGGTCAAATTTTAAGTTTGCTTTCTAATAATTACAAGTTTGAGTTTTCTTATGGCTACTAAAGACTTAAATGGTCGTTAACTTCAAGATCTGTGGAATTAATCAAGATATATACAAACTGACTCGGATATCTACTTTAATAAAAAAAAATCCATAATAAAAGTGTGTTGCAAGGCTTGAATATGGATAGCATGGGAAATGCCCAGAAGCATTTGCATCCAACCTTTAACCCTTGCAAATGAAAACCCTAGATTCGTCTGATTTCAAATTCTCATTTGTTAACTAATCATTTGTATAAGAAGAGACTCCAGGCAAAAAATATTGCGATCTAACTTTGATCATCCATGAATAGAATCATCACTAGAAAGCTTTAAATCGAGTAAGACATGGGAACATAAAGTTGATAATTTCTAGTTGTTGATAAATATATAGACAAGTTAGTATAACTAGGGTTATTACCATAAATGTATTATTTTATAATAAAAAAATATATATACTAAGATATTACAATTACTCAATCCTTCTTTTTGTTAAAAAATAATATTTAACAATATATATGATTACTTAATGACATTATAATTATAGTATCATTAAGTCACACACTAATATTAAATATCTGTATTTTTTTATCATAATATTTTATTTTTTTATTCAATAACTTAATTAATTATTCACAATATTGTACTAGTTATTAATAATATTATACAATTATAGTTCACAAAGTATTTTTTATATTTATAAAAATAAATACTATTTATTTTATTAAAAAAAAATATAAACTGTAAGGTAAATTTATCTAGTGTGATAAGATAACAATTAATCACAGTTGGCAATAGAGATATGGAAATAGGAATTCTATGATTGATCACTGCAATGGAAGGATTCTTGTAATCCTATAATTCTGTAGTTACTTGTAATATAGACAACAATCACTTATGTAATTAACACACACACACACACACACACACAATTAATAACAGAACCACAACATGTGAGTTTTCTTTCTTTGCTTGCATATTCCTATATGGTATTAGAGCTTGAAATGGACTCTTCCACCTCCTCTGTTTTACCCATGCCTTTTGCCCTTGAGTTTTCACAGCTAAAACTCATTTACCTGACATCTCCATCAAGCTTGCCTCAACTAATTATCTATTATAGAAACCTCAAGTCATACCAATTCTGAGAGGCCATGGTCTTCTTGGTTATATAACCAATGAGATTTCTTATCCTGACTCAACCATTACTAGTGCAGATAGCACCTTGCAACCAAATCCAATAGCAAAAACTTGGCTGCATACTGATCAATTGATCCTTAGATGGATCAATAGCTTTTTATCATATGGTCCTCTTTCTCAAGTCATCAATAGTGAATCTTGTCATAATGTTTGGATTGTCTTAGAGACTCTTTATGGAAGTCACACCCGAGTCCGTATACAACAAATAAAGGGAGAGTTGCAGACTCTCAACAAAGGTTCTTATTCCTTGGAAGACTATTTGTACAAGGCCAAATCTCTGGCCTTGTCACTTTGTGGTGCAGGCAAACCAATGGATGATGATGATCTCATTGTTTGCATTCTGCATGGTTTAAGATCTAAGTTTGATCCCATTGTTACAACATTTAATGCTCGTGATATGTTTCCTCCTCTTAAAGGTGTGATTAGCAAACTATATGATTTTGAAATCAGGTTTCATGATGCAAAAACTACTTCGTCCAATGTTGCCTTTTACACAAACAGAAACCGTTCTCATACAAAACCTCAAGGAAGCTCTAATATATGTAATCGTCCTGATAGATATTCTAAAATGTAATTTTAGGGACGTAACAAAGATGTTTACAACACACGATCTGGTGATACTTCCTCTAGAATAAGATTGTCTTCATTCACTCGTACAGGTCACAGCTCTAGTCGCGGACGAGGAGTTATCACTATTTTTCGCTATAGTGGTCCAAATTACAAAGCTAATGGTTGTTTTGCTTCAAATGATGAAGCTGCATCGTATAAAGCTTTTGGTGCCATTTAAGTAAGAGACAATGCATAGAATAATTGGTATCCTGATACTGGTGCCAACCAACATATAACATCAAATCCCAATGAGGTGCAATGTATTGATTCCTACTCTGATATTGATACTGTTATGGTTAGAAATGATAATGGCCTCGCTATAGTAGGTACATAACATACCAATATAGTTACCACTCTTAAGCTCAATAATGTGCTAGTTGTTCCTGATATAAAAAAAAGAAACTATTATCTGTATCTCAATTTACACGAGATAATAATTGTTACTTTCTTTTTTATCCATGAAGATTCCTTCTCAAGGACATGAGACAAAGCAAGTGATTCTTAAAGGTTCCATGAAAGATGGTTTATATCCCATCAATCTACAACTGTTTCCACATCATTCATTCAGTTTCTTAGCAAATAAAGTTTCAGGCAGCCTATAGCATGCACCTTGTCCATCCTCATTCTCAAGTTATTAATAGACTATCCCTATCATCATTGCATTGGAAAATTATTTTTTGTGAGAGTTTTATGTTGGGCAAGTCTGCAAAAACTACCCTTTCATTCTCGATAATCTTATTCAATTTTTTTTTTTGCATACATTACATACTGATGTTTGGGGGCCTGCATCAGTCCCCTCTTTTGATGGTTTTTTATTTTATTTGATTATTGTTGATGAATATTCTCGTTACATATAGCTATTTTCTATGGCTAACAAATTTGATGTTGCAACTATATTTCCTACATTCATTACACAAATGGCAAATCAGTTTAGTGCATCTGTAAAAATTATTTAAAATGATGGTGGTAATGAATTCATTAACATGGTTCTGCAGAATTATTTTGCAGCTTATGGTTTAATCCATTGACTCTTATGTCTTGGGATACTAGAACAAAATGGTCTTGCTGAACGGTGATATTGTCATATTGTTGACACATGACTAACTCTAATGGAACATGTATATGTTCCAACCAAAAACTAGACAACAACATTTTGAACTACTGTGTTTCTTATTAATCGTCTTCCATCTTCAGTTGTTAAGCATAAGTCCCCTTATGAGCTTGTATACGGGTCTTTACCCAGTCTTGACTTCTTATGGGTTTTTAACTGTTCTTGCTACCCTTTAGTGTCACCTTTTGGTTAATCCAAGCTGTACTACAAATCAGTCTGCTGTGTTTTTATTGGCTACTTAGCCAATCACAAGGGATATTGTTGTTTTGAACCGCACTTTGATTGTCTCTTTATCATTGAACATGTCAAATTTAATGAGTTGCACTTTCTTTTCAAGACTACTGAAATTTTAAATTCAATTAATCCTAGATTATTTTAGCTACAAACTCTTTTTAAGTGTTTTGAAAATCATACTCTACCTCCACCACCAATCAGTTTGCCAACCAATGAAGTGTTTGCTATAAAACCTGTGACATATCAATCTTTAGAGTTTCAACCCTCAATTCACTTGTAGTCAGTCTTGCCTTCTTCCCTAACAGAGTCATCAACTCTTATTTTACCATCACGTGTTCATCTCATGGTTACACTTGCTCAAATAGGCAACCTTAAACCAAAAACATTCTTTATAATTAGACATCCAATACTAGTGTATTTTCATGTTGATCTTACTGTACAGTCTTCGGAGCCTTCTTCATACTGTCAAGTTCTTTGACTTCCTCATTAGAAAAAAGCTATGTAAGATGAAATGGATGCCCTGCATGCCAATCACACATGGACCTTGGTACCCATGACATCAAATATGAATTTTGTTAGCAGTAAGTGGATATTCAAAGTTAAAGCACAATCTTGGCACAATTAACAAATATAAAGACAGACTTGTGGCTAGAGGCTTTACTCAACTTCCAGGATTGGATTATGATGAAACCTTTAATCATGTTATCAAACTAGGAACTATTCGATTAATTCTTAATATTGGTCTCTCTCACGAGAAGCTCATTCGGCAGTTAGAAGTCAGCAATGCATTTCTTCATAGTGATTTATTTGAGCGTTTCTATTTAGCTCAACCACCGGGCTTTGAGGATCCTGATCATCCAAATCATGTTTGTCTTCTTTATAAGGCTTTCTATGGTTTAAAGCAAGCACTGCGTGCTTGGTATCTAAAATTTAGCAACTTCATACAATAAATGGGCTTCACATGATGTCCCTATGATCAATCTTCATTTTATCATAAAAAAGGTTCAGATGTTCTTCTTCTACTGATCTATGATGATGACATTCTTCTTACTAGGTCATCTCCATCTCAAATATTTGCCTTCATTACTCATCTTTCGTCTATGTTTTGCATGAAGAATCTTGGCAATGTCCACTACTTCCTTGGCCTGTAAAATAACAGGATTAACATAGCACTCACTATTACTCAAATAAGGTATCTATTATCACTTCTACACAAGTCTGGATTAGATAGTGCTAAATTAGTTGCTACTCTTGTAGCATTGTGACACGACTAAAAGATTGATGTCTTCTTCCAAGTGCAGGAGTGTCGAAGTAATAAATAACCCGACAAGACCGGGGTCAAACCACATAGAGGTTAATTGTACAAATTATAAACAACAATAATAGTAACAACAACAATAATAATAGTAATAACAACAACAACAACAACAACAATAACAATAACAATAACAATAACAACAATAATAATAGTAATAACAATAATAACAACAATAATAATAATAATAATAATAATAATAATAATAATAATAATAATAATAAAGAAAAAGAAGAAGATGATGAGAACTTTGAGATGGAATATTAACGTAAAGATTTAACAACGATAACAATAAATGTCAAGGTTAGAGGATCCACTAATGGTATGTCAAACAAGTATAATTAAACTCTTATTATTCAATTGGAAAACCACACATAAAGGAGGTTCCAATCTGATTATAGATTGTTAACATGATTACATTAGTCATCTTATTTGAATAATTAAACAATAATAATAACAAATGTCAAGGTTAGAGGTTCCACTAATGGTATATCAAACAAGTATAGTATAAACTCTTATTATTGAATTGGAAACCACACACAAAGGAGGTTCCAATCAGATTATATATTGTTAACATGATTACATTAGTCATCTTATTCAATTAATGCTAATACTTGTAAATCTCGTCAAGCATTCATGATTATAACTTATGTTAACAACAAATCAAGTTCCTTTCTTAGCTCAGGTGTCGGTTATACCATACAGTATGGGCTATGAAAGTGCCAAGCATTTGTTGTACCAAGTGTTATACAACATAAATCAAGATTAGTCATTTAACAAGCAAAGTATTAAAGAGTGAACAAGATAACAAATATAAAACATGTTAGTATCAAACATTAAAGTCCATATTAAGTTTACATTATACTTATTCTTACACCATTAGTGTAACCTTTTCACCTTGACATAATTAACTTAGCTAGACATAATGAAAGAAAGCAAAATAGATAAACAAAATAAGAACATAAAAGTTAACTAAGTAAAGGAAAGGAAATGAAAGGCATAAACTTAATATACTTATTCTTACACCATTAGTGTAACCTTTTCACCTTGACATAATAAACTTATCTAGACATAATAAAAGAAACAAAAATAAATAAATAAAATAAGAACATAAATAAGATAAGAGTTAACTAAGTAAAAGAAAGGAAATGAAAGGCATAAACTTGATATTAATGAAAGCAAAGCATAAACATTACAAAAAATACAAAGAAAGAAAGCAAGAGCATGATCTTGATCTGGTGACCAAGATGCCTAAATGCATGGCAAATGCCTCCTTTTATAGGCCAAAATTGGGAACTATTGATTTGATGACTAATTGATAAGTGGGTGACCAACTCTTGATTTGGTGACAATCCTTATCTTCTCTTGTCTGCCCAAAACGTCATTGATAACGTTAAAATTGGAGCCACTTGAAAACATAAAAGTTGTAGGCAATTGTCTCAGCTTTCTTGTGTAAAACATTCAACTAATTTGGACTTCTAGAACTCCAGATATGGCCAAAATACTGAACAGTGCTCGGGCTGGAGGACAGCTTCGGGCTTCTTTGTTGTTGCAATAATTTGGACTTAAAAATGGCCTTTTTAGATCTTGGGCTCCATATGAAAGTTGTAGGCCTATGTTTTACCTTTCTATCCATATAAAGTAGACCTAAATATGAGATCTATAGCTCTAGATATGACCCAATTACCGAACAGTGTTCCGGTTTGGATTGCACCGACATCTCTTTTCTAATTTTGGTCATCTCTTTGCCCTTACAATTTAAGTTCTTAAAGTCATCAATCAATCCTTTCATTTATGTGATAGGCCTGCATTTAAAATGAACATTTACCACAAATTAAAGGTATCTTATATTATTAGATATATTATTATAAAACATGCTTTAGTTAAGGAGTTATTGATACTTCAAGTGCAAAATAATGATATAAAACCATGATAAAAATGCACTTTTAAGCACTAATCACATTGGGCACTAGCTTACCAGCCACTAATAACACCTTGTTATCTAATCCCATGCCTTTTTATCAGCTTGTAGGATCCCTATAATATCTCATGCTTACCCGCCTCGACATCTTTTATGTTGTTCATAATGTCTGTCAATACATGCATGCCCTATGAGAACCTCACCTTATTGTTGTTAAACAAATTTTTCATCATCTTAAAGGAACTCTCGATCTTAGTCTTTATTTTGTTCTCATGTCCTTATATGCTCTTTATGGATTTTGTGATGCTGATTGGACAGGGTGTAAGGATGATCGACGCTCCACATTTGGTTTTGCCATTTATATAGGTGCCAACTTGCTGTCACGGGGTGCTAAAAAGTAGGCCACAGTATCTCGCTCTACGGCAGAAACAGAATATCATGCTCTAGCTTCTACCATAACTGAACTTATATGGTTTATGAATCTATTAAAATCCATTGGCCATTGTCTTCCATCTCTAAAGCTACACTATGACAATATCAATGCTATTATTATGACCAAGAATCTAGTATTTCATCATCGCATAAAATATATTGAAATCAATGTTCATTTCGTTAGAGAATGTGTTGCTAGTGGTGCCCTTCTGCTTGAACATATTCTAGCATTGCTCAACTTGCAGACATATTAACTAAACTACTTTGTTCGGACAAGTTTGTTTCCAATCATGACAAACTCCTCATCGTTCTTAATCGCCTTAAGCTTGAGGGGGGATGATAAGATAACAATCAATCACAGCTGACAATAGAGATATGAAAACAGAATTTCTATGATTGATCACAGCAATAAAAGGATTCTTGTAATCCTATAATTCTGCAGTTATCTGAAATATAGACAACAATCACTCATGTAATTAATATATACATATACACGACTAATAACAGAACCACAACGTGTAGGTTTTTTTTTTGCTTGCATATTCCTATTTAGTGAGATATAATTTTTTTTAAATTTTTTTGTATAGTTTAATTTATTGTTATATAATTATGATAGTTATAATGAATTAAATATAATTTGTATAGTTAATATTGAGTATCATCATTTGTTTTTTTAGAAAACACTTCATTAATCCCATCACTTTCATGTAACAACTTGAATTAAATTTTCTTTAAACCCTAAAAAAAAAGTATTAGAAGAAATTGTGCTTCTTCTCTCCTAACTCTCATTTTAACATGGATGGTAAATTTAACTTGAAACCAGAATTTATCTTTCTTCTTGTAAAAATTCTCTGTTATTTGACTCTAATTGGATCAATATAGGATGTGAATAACAGTTGGAGGACTTAAGTAAGTATTACAAAATATAAAAATATAAGGGTTTAAATCTCATCTCTCTCCTCTGCGCTACCAGATATGCCTTTCCTTTTCCTTTTAGCAAAATAAATTAATCAAAAGAAAAGGTCAAAAAACAATAAAAAATTGTTTACTTTCCCCTCCCAATCACATCTCGCCATGTCAAGATGAAACAGCTTGGAGCAATAGAAAGTCAAATAAATAATGTTATTTCAGACACGTGGCGTTTTTGTGTTTGTCCGTCGTACACTACAAACACCAACCACGTTACCTTATCCTCCAATTTATTATTTTGCCTTTTTTTTTTCAACACGCACGGACGGATATTCCATGGAAATAAGACAGCTGTTTTTATAAGGTTTCGGATCTAAACAGAGATCGATTCTGCTTAACCTTGGAGTTATTGTTTGTAAGATCATGGACAGCTCAATCATGAGAGAAATGATTTTGCTTTGAATTGAAAAGAAATCATTTCCACTCTGTGTGTGTGTGTGTGTTTTTGGCTGTTTTTATTATTATTTAATGCTTCAAATCTGACAAAGCTATGAGGAAGAAGCTTGATACTCGTTTTCCAGCTGTAAGTTCCTAACTTTGCTCTTTTTGTGATCTGGGTTTTGCCTTTTTGTTTAGTAGTTGAGCAAACGAAAGGAAAGTTTGAGACTTTTAGATTGATTTATTGGATGTTCTTTTTTATGCTGGTTTGACTATTGGCTATTACGTATTATCTTTTTCTCTTCTTTGCTGTTTTTGTGATCTGGGTTTTGCTTTGTTTGTTTAGCAGTTGGGAAAATGAAGGGAAAGTTTGAAGCTTTTTGAATGATAGATTGATTGGTTCGATTTTTGGTAGATGTGTTTTTGAACAGTTTGGTTTTGTTTTAGAGTTGGAATTAGCTTAAAGACAGATAATATTTGTGGATTCATGATCTGGGTCTGGTTTTGTTCTTGATTTGGGATTGTTTTACTGAAAGTGTCATGATTTTAGGTGAAGGTGGCTGGTGGATACTTTGTTTTCTTGAGGGATTAGTTTTCTTTATGATTAATGAGAATGATTATGGAGCTATTATGTTGATATATGGCGTGGGATGTGTTTTCTTGATGGTTTTAGCTGATTGTATGATTGAGTGATCAGTTGATGGGTTTTTGTTTTTCTGGGGGTGTTATGAGGTGTCTGGCTTAGTAAATGCTAGGTGTAGATAGTGTTGAGCAGGTTCTTCCTTTGGTTTTGGTTGGGGTCAATGTTTTCTTTTATTTGTGGCATAGACCTGACATGTGGGCTTGTGAGATTGTGTTCCAAACTAGTGGGTTGGGATTTTGTTATTGCAAGGGACGTGGGTTTTGGATTTTGTTTTCTAGATTTTGCTGTTGGTTGTGGTTGCTGGTTACTGTTAAAAATAATCATTCAGAATATATGTATTTTGGACCTTAGGATGATTTAAGATCCACATTTTATTTAGACTTGGTCTAGAATTATCTTTGTTTCTGTGATTAGGGCCATTTCTATATTTTCATCTTCTTTTGCCTGCAAATGGCTAGCGTGCCTCTCATATTAATATGGAAATGGGGATTTTGGATTGTGTCTAAATGTGTGTTTTGAGTTTCCTGTTTTCATGCACAGATCAATTATAATGTATTATTTTAGCATGGGGTTCCATTGTAGCTTGTGCTTCTTTGGCCTTGCTCTTGCAAACTCTTGCTATAGTGGCCGGCACTTACCTCGAATACAGACACCGAACACCTGCATGCATTTGATGAAGGAAAATCTGTTCATATCTCTAAGCCTTTCTCATTCCCAGTTATCATTTGCCCTTTTCTCTCGACAATTCCAAACATATCTGCATCATCATGTACGCATATTTTAATAAATTGTGCTTTTCAGTGGACCCACTAGGTTAGTCTGCTCTAGTCACTTCCATCAAAGATTGCGGCATGGCCAACAAATTAGAATGTGTCAGAACTTTTCACTTGTGGCTCTAATTTCCCCCCTTTCACAAAATTTTATCAGAAGCATAACATGTTGTCACAAAATCAAGAAGGTCTATTGGATCCGGTTTCAATTGATTGTCAGGCTCCGCATGGCAGTTTGAACATGGGCCTTGTGATATTGAGGTGTTTATAGATAAAGTTGCCTTTTTGTGGAGCATTTAGTTGGTGATGTTAGTTTTCTCTTGAGATGGCATATAGGTTATCAAACCTCAGTTTCACTTTTCACACCAATTACTATTCATCAACTCCAATTAGAATAAATAGTTTCAAGAAATTTGAAAGTGTAGTGCAGCTATTCAGAAAAGTAAAAAAAAAAAAAAACCCTATTTCTTTGAGATGTTGATGCTTTTAAGTCATGCTGGAATCTTGGCAGCTCATGCAGAAATTAATTTTTTCCCTTATGAGAGTTGCTTAGATTATTTTTTACTTCTTCAACTCGAGAGTCATATAACCCATTAAAACTGTGTGTGCTATTGTTGATGTTTCCATTATTGGAAAATTGACAGAAAATTCTATTTGAATTTAAAGTTATTGCTTTGTTGAAATTTTTTCAAATAGTGTTTTTATATGATGGACGAATTTTATGTGGCAGGCTCGCATAAAAAAAATTATGCAAGCTGATGAGGATGTTGGGAAGATAGCACTGGCAGTGCCTGTTTTAGTTTGTAAGTAGCTGTGACTATTTATGATTTAGCCTTAAATCTTTCTCAAAAAATGTTTGCTTGCTTATGCTTTACTTGGATATAAATGCAGCCAAAGCGTTGGAGTTGTTTCTTCAAGACCTTTGTGACCGTACATATGAGATCACCCTTCAGCGAGGAGCAAAGACTATGAATTCACTGCATCTGTAAGTCTGAAATTGCTTTTATTCATTTAAGAGTCGTGCTTGTATGAGCTAATGGATGAGTTGATGCAACCTGATATGTTCACCATGTTGATTTTCATTATGAGCATGGAGTCTCCATCCATCTATTTTTGTTGGGGTTTAAGTTAAATGATAAATTTTAGTTCAGCTATGATTTTGTTTTTTTAATGCCAAGGGAAGGAGAAGAAAGCAAAGGGATAGCCTTTTTTTTTTTTTTTTCTGGTGGTTTAGGGGGCTTAGCTTGGTGGTGAGACTGTGTTCCAGGCCCGCCATTGAATTTTCTCTATTTTTTAGTCTAGGAATAAACCACCCAATTGTTTGAAACCATGTTGGGTTGATCAGTTCACAGTTCACTCACCAGGGTGTGGTGTTTTCACCATTATCTATGGCCAAGGAGGGTTTTGGGGCTGAACCAGAATGGTTGGCCAACTGTCTTGTTGATTCTCTTTTTAAACCATAAATTTTAGCTTACAGCATGGATGAGTCTGTTCATGAGACCAAGTGAATTCTGCATGGTTTTTGTCTTTTGGGAAAGTATTATGTGCATGAGCTAATGGAACAGTATGAGATAAATAAAATGAAATGCCTGCTTCCAGATTTACTTTATTTTTATAAGTTTTCATGGTGCATGTAGCTTGGTGATCAGTGTGTGTTCTAGGCCCAGCATTGAATTTTCGCAATTTTTTTTAGTCTGAAAACAATCCACCCTGTTGAAAACACTTATGGGTTTGTATTATCTGAACAGAAGTTTCATGAAATTCTGAGTGAAAATAAAATCATCCGACTTCCATCTATAATAGGCGTAGATTATATGGTTTGTCCTCCTAAAATGCTCTGATCAGAATGATTGTCTTTGATTTATTTACTGTACTTTGGTTGTAGCAAGTCTTTAGCACCACCATATACATGAGCTCGCAAGCATGTGTGTTGGTAGTTAGGAGTTGCTACCACCACCAGAAACTCCTTTTGCAACCTTCATTGTGGCGACTAATTATGATTGAGTTTAATAGTCCTCAATTTGCTCTTATCAACCATGTATGCTTCGTTGAGCAACATATGTGAAGCTGATTGCATTTTTTTCTCCTCACATTTCAACTGCAACTTTCCTGTTAGTTTAGAGTGTGTGTTTCATTTTATTTTTTTTGGGTGGTTGGGGTGTCATTCTTTGTTGCACGGTCAATTTTCTTGTTTGTTATTTTTCTTCTTATGTTTCCCCACCCCCATCTTACCTTTTTATTTTAGATATGATATAATTGAATTGCTTGTTTAAACTGCAGAAAACACTGTGTACAGAGCTATAACGTGTTTGATTTTCTAAGAGAAATTGTCAGCAAGGTTCCTGACTATAGTCATGGTCACTCTGATGCTGCTGCAGATCATAGACCTCTTCAAAAGAGGTGGTTATAGATATCCATATTTTTTTTTCATTTCCTTTTTTTTTTTTTTTATGTGGATCTTGGATTGACAAATTAGGTTTGCTCACTTGCATGTAATTCTTCCAGAAAGCCCACTGTAGATGAATGCAATGACAGTGATGAGGAGCTGAAGAGAAGCAGGATGGTAGGGTACCCCTTAAAATATTTCTTGTATAAACATTTTACTGCTCTGTTTTCAATCATCAGTTTGTTGGCTTTTTTATGGTTCTTTCTAAGTTAATTGCAAAGGTGGCAACATTATGCTCAATCATAGTTCAAGTCCAATTTAATCATTTAGAGTGAGTTTTGCAGTGAATTCACACAATTAGTTCCACTGGCTGCTATTTTTCACCCCAGAAGGCACCACAAACATAGGAAGATGTTATGTTCAGCAGTTTAAGTTTGGTACATCTTGTTCTTTATTGGAGTGGGATTTAAAGATTTTTTTTTACTTTGTTCTTGCAGCATGAGACGAGCCATGCTGGCAGCAGCGGCAGAGGGAGAGGTCGAGGACGGGGGAGGGGTCGTGGACGAGGTGCTCGAAATATAGAAAGAGAGACTTCTAGTCGTGACCTTGAACCTGAATCCTCCACCGCTGTTTCGCTGAGTGTTAAAAATAACTCGAATCCTGATGTAGTGATGGACAATGGCTCAGAGTCAAAGGAATCTGTGAAGGAAAATAACATAGCCAGTGATGCTGCCAGTCAAGCAGAACGAAACTTTGATCTTAATGCAGAGGTTAATGATAGTGAGGATGCAAAGGCTGCAGCAGCAGCAGCTGCCACCACCACCACTGCAGCAGCAGCAGCTGCCACCACCACTACAGCAGCAGCAGCAGCTGCCCCCACCACTGCAGCCCCTAGCTTATCAGCAGAGCCTGCTGCTGAAACTAATCATGAAGAATATCCAGGTTGGTCACTTTCTGAGATGGACAAGATGGCTATTGACCCTCTTCAGCTTGCACAATTCAGCACAAGAGATGAGGAGGAGGAAGATTATGATGAAGAAGAAGGATGATCATGCTATTAGCTGAGGCTCTTAGAAAAGATTGGTGGTCAGGATCCAATTAATGAGCATGGATACAAGGAGAGGAAAGAAACATCTGGGTAAGAACCCTAAGTGGAGAACGGAAAATGCTCCATCCTTTCTCCATATAGGAACGCTGATTCTGAACCTCTCCTTTTCTTCTGTGTGAATCTTTATGCATCTTCTGTCATGCCATTCTCTAACAACTTCCAGTAGTAGTAGATTTGCTGAAAATATGAGATTGTTAGTTTGTGTAACTTAACTATCTGATACAGGAAGGATGGGATAACCGTAGTAGAAGGTGCCATTTGAGAATGCTGTGTGTGGACTCTTTTCTGTTTTAGTTCAGCCATATTCCATCAGAAAGTCTAGCTGTAGCTGGATTGATACTTTTCACGTTACACCGAACAGCCCCTTTACTGCCTTGCTGTATTTGCACACTTAGATGATAATTTTTGGTTTGGTTTATAATTTTTGGTTTGGTTTGATTTTTATAAAAAAAAATTAATCAAATTAAAATTAGTTTAAACCAGCTTTTGTTTTGCTTTGGTTTGATTTTTAAAATTAAAATTGATTCAAACTAGTTTCATTAGCTTGTTTCGGTTTTAGCTTAGTTTTGATTTGGTTTTTTCTACTAAGTTTGTTTTTTTCTAGTTTTTTTTTTGTTTTAGTTTGTTTTTTTGGTATTAAGTTTATAAAACCAAACTGAGTGGTTGGTTTTTTTTAATTTTAATTGGTTTTTTTATGGTTTTGTTTTTTTAATTATTTTTTTATTTTCTTAGTTATTAAATAGTAATAAATGCAAAGATTGGATCTTCTTCGATCTATCTTTCTATTAGTGAAAGGCTCCAACCCAACTGTTGAAAGCTGTCCAATTCAAATGGATAACATGCCAAGATTCGAGCGGATATAACCGCGCCACTCCTTTACTGCTTTATATTTCAAATTCCACATTTGGTAACGAAGACCATGCAAGGCCCATGCCTCAAGTGATGGAACATTGGCTGAACTAGAGGGTGTGGCTCGCCGGCGCTCAATTTAGGACCCGTCCTGCTTGCAGAGCCAGGTGCTGTGCAGGCTTGGCTGGTGGGCTTGCTTCACGCATGGCAGCCTGCTCTACTGGGTCGAGTTCAGCTTGGCCAGTCGGCCTTGGTCCTGTCCTGACTTCGCAGAGAAGGTCTTCGTTTGTCATCAGCCAGCCACAATGCGGTCCTGTTCTCTGATAGAGCTAGCTGCGATCATTTCAATGTCACCCACGATTTAACACATTATCATTTTAATATATTTTTTGAAATTATTTTTAAAATTTCTTTCATGAAGCTAAGTTTTTACTTATTTTTCAAGTTATTTATATACTTGATCAGATGAAATCAGATCAATTAATACAATTTGTTTTTTACTGTTAAAAAAAATATTAGTAATGTCTTGATTTTTTTGTTATTTTCAAAGGAAACTTTTGTCCATGAACCATTGATGGAGGTTTTTTACTGGGTTTGCAGCCAATTTTAGCTTTGTGTAAAAAGAATGCAAAACTATCATGACTTAGGGGAGGTAGTTCTCCATTAATCTCTTAGTGCTAGTCATAGCTATCAGAAGAAGCTCGAGGCTCGCGTTGCTATATATATGGTCAATCCATGGATCTGTGAATCAAATTGAATTTATCCCAAAACAAGTTGTTTTGGATTAAAAAAACTAAAAAAATATAGTCTTGCTTGCTTGATTATTAATAATGTGGTTGCTAAATTGATACGTAAATGTATTGTAATGCATGCAAAGTGTATACGTACAGTACACTGTTCTTCTAATGCGCGCATGTACTTTTGCTTGCTTGATTAACCTTTTTTTTTTTTTTTGAGTGTTTATATATTAAAAAATTTAATTGCGTCTAATTTCAAAAATTAATAAATGTCCACTTTGGAATCTAAAATTGGCCTTGTTTTATCGAGTTAAATAAAAATATAAATAAAAATGATAAAAATATAATAAAATAAAAGAAATAACATAAAATGCAGAAATAAAAAATAAATTTGTAGGGACCATGACTATGTAAGGAAATTACAAAGAAATCAAGAAAATAAATGAAAAAAGCGTAGGTTTTTTTATTTTTTATCTTTATGTGGCCGTGGGTAAAGATTTTATTGAGAAATTGATAAACATATAAGAAATTCTGCATTTTATATAAAGTATTTGTATTTAAAAAAAAATATTAAAGTTTTTTACTTGAGATTTGTTTGGTTTATGAAAAAAAATAGAAAAAATTAAGTCAAGTTAATTGTTTGTATTGGAGAAATCAACCTTCTTTATTGCCGGGGGGGAAGGAACAACAATTCATCTTTTATTTTTTTAAGAGAAATTCCCAAACTCGAAAGTAGCAAATTAATCCAAGATTAATTAGTTCTTTAATAGACAAAATTTTATCTGGAGAATGACTCAATTTATTTTTTTTATTTTATAAAAATAATATTATTTTACAAAAAATCAACATATTTTAACAAAGTTTTTCTTGTGCTGTCATCGCCCCGAGTCAAACTAAAATTTTGACCACCAGATCATGCCACGTGAATTCTCCCCCGTGTTTTTGTTGAAACCTGGTTCGGTTTGGATCTTAAGTCAACCCGATAGATAATGTTCTAAAAGTGGTAAAAACAACTTAGATCATCATGTTTATATATCTTCCTGACAAAATCGGGAAGTGAAAGTAAAATAGATATTACATGGAGAAAGTAAAGTCTACATGTCAAGAACAGTTTTTAAGTACAATGCATATATACAACACATTAAATAGATAATATTAGCATCAACATTCAGTGCATTCAGCCATTCGCAACATAGGAAGCAAGAGTTGCATTGCGGGTATTCCTAGTTTGTTGCCATTTTAACAAGCCATGGAGTTAGACATGTGGCTCCATCCGATTGAGATGGTAGTTTCCCTCACTGTTCTTGTGCACCACTACCTTGAGCTTCTCTTCAGCGCTTCCTCTCTTCACCTTGAGAAGCATATCAAATTTCGCAGAATCATCCTCTACCTGTTGATTGACAGGTATAATATTCATCATTTCATGTTTATGCTCTTTGTTTGTGTTTGAATATGATACTTCGAGAGATGGAAAACCCATGGCCATGGCTCTATTATGTATCTCTGCTCTTAAGAAAACAAAAGTGGATAGATCATTTACCAAGGACGCAGGGAATGAAATACCACCAGACTACTATCATGCTCTGATCTACAAACTAATGGCTGTGTGTACCAGGCACATTTAATCGAGATTAAACATAAATAGGATCAACACAGCAATTCTAACCCCGCCCATATTAGCCAGAGATTGACAGGTTGTTATTGAATCAAGTACAATCTCTCATTGTCATAAAGTTATTCTGCAAATGTATCAAGGCTCTCTTTCTACATGTAAATATAGACGAAAGCATGGGCCGCATTGAACAGATACCACAGTTAGAAAAGCCATATCCCAGTTCAAACCAACAGATAGCAACAGGCAAAATAAAATTGATAAAGGAACAAAAAGAACTGACCTCAGCATTTGCATCAACGACTTCTTGAAGTTCATAAGGGAATAATGAGTTGGACCTCTGCTGGATGGACTTCAGAGCATGATTTGCTGCATCTTGGACTGAAGGATCATGCACTGGCACTGATTGCCATCCTGGACCATGGCCATCTGTTTACAAATCCCATAATCAGCACAATACTACCACTCAAAATGCAGAAGAACTCTAAAGCTTAGTGTTCCAATCCAATGTAATATCGAAAAAACATGACTAGTAAAACATTGAAAACCCATTTGCCTAAATTCTAAAAAGAAATTGCCTCACAACATGCCATGTCCGTATACTATAAACACAGCAACACTCGCTGGAAATAACACTCCACAAATTACATACAACAAATAGATTTTCACGCACATTCATCCATGATTTCGAAATTCCTATAACAACAAGTAACAAGCACCAATCACTCTACATATGAAGCCCAGTAATGAAACACAGAGCACTCACTCTACTATCCTTCCAGTGAATTCAAAAGCAAACATCATGATGCATTAAAAATATGCTCAAATTAGATGAAAACGAAAAAAAGCAACTTTCCTTGACAAACACAAACTCCAAGCATCCAACATAAACTTCATTAAAATCGGCAAACAACATAGCTTTTTAAACAGTTGGTCACATTCATAATAGCTTGAACCAAATGGTGATCATTAATCAACCTCTCTTAATACCAAGATAGGAAGAAGTAAACACAGGAACATCCCCAGCATGCTTAAACTCCTTCAATTCCATAAAATTAAGCCATGGCTTAACCCAGACTTCAGCTTCATAAATCTTCTTCTTCCCCGCTTCAATCGCTTCAATTGTAAGATGATGCATCGTCCCTGCCACCACTTGCTCTTTCGCCTTCACTACCCTCGCAAACTCCAATATCACATTCTATAATTAAAATCAAATCCATTAATTTCAAATCCGAGATTATCATATTACTATTACGTTCACTTTACTTGCCTCTTTCTTATTGTGTTCGTCGACAGCAAAGCGAGCGAGGTTGTCGATCTCGACGCTATTTTGGGAGGCTTCGGAGTCGTGAATGCCGCCGAGGGTGGCCATTTTGTCGTCGGAGAAATGAAACGGGGTGGTTGTTGTTGTGACGGTAAACGGGCTTTGTATTTATAGATTTGAAAGGACGCGGTAGAGGGTGGAGATTTTGACGCGTGTCGATACGTTGTCATCTACAGGTCTCTAGGGATGCGTGGCGTTCGAATATATCTTCTGCGTAGCGAGTAAGTTAAGCTTTGCAGGGGACTAGTGGGGTCCATTTAGATATTTTTTCAAATAAAGAAAGTCAAAAGGGAGAAAGAGGGATGATGCTCCGTATGTACATTAATTACCTAGGCAGTCACTTTTTGCTGTGAAAAAACGCCTTTGAAATTTTTTAAGAAACAATTAATTTTTTTCTTTTAATTTTTTTTACTTATTTATATTAAAAATAAAATTTTTAAAAAATATTTTACAAAATAACTGATATTATAATAATAAATAATTTTTTAATAAAAAATAATGAATAAATTTACAATAAACAATCTTTTTTTTTAATTTAATAGTTTATTTTTTAAAAACTTTAATAGTTTAAGATGCATTTATAGTTTTTAATTAGGAAGGTACACGAATGCTAGTAAATCATTGAGTTATTTTATCAATATTTATTGAATATCATGCTAATGTTAATCAATTATTTTTTTTAAATAATATTTTAATTTTTAATTTTTTTATTTATCTTATTATTTTCATTATATTTAATTAAATTATTAAAAATTCAATCAAAACAGGTAGATTTTATGGAGTCAATTTTTTGATTCAACTTAAAATAATTTTATTAAAACTAATAAAAATATTATTTTAATACCAAATATTATCATCCTTTAGTAGATATATAACTTTTACCATCAAGATTATCTCAAAATTATGGTAGTAATTATTTTTTAAAGTATTTTTATTTTAAAATACATTAAAATAATTTTTTTTATTTTTTTAAAAAATAATTTTTAATATTAGCATATTAAAATAATATTAAAATATTAAAATATATTAATTTAAAAATACTTTCCATCCACAATGCGAATATACTAGGTGAAATTTGAATAGAAATAATTTAGCGATGATAGATGACACACATGGTGGGAGCGGGATTCAAGAGTTTGTTTTTATGGTTAAATGGTGTTTTTGAAATGTATTATTTTATTTTAAATGATTTTTTTTATATTTTTAAGTGTTTTGATATATTGATGTTAGTAATAAAATATGTATTATTTTAATATATTTTTAAATAAAAAATATTTTAAAAAATAAGGAAATAAATTACTTAGCACCCAAGGATATGCAATTAACGTGTGTTTGGTAACATCCTCGTAAGCCCATGTTCGTCTTCCCTACTCTCAAGGAAGAAGCAAAGAGAGAAGTTTCAGCGTTGCCATTCATTCCCTGCTCTCAAGGATCTGAAGGGCTGTTTCAATTTCTCTTAGTGTTGGTTGTCAAGACCATATTTATCAAATCCCGACAGCCATTACAAGTCAAATTGCAACTTAAGCCGGGTTACTGCGCTGGAAATTAACATATTCAAAATAATCAAGTCCAGATTATCTTATAAATTACCCTGTCAAACCCAGCAAACAAAAGCAATGTCAATTTCAAGGTTTTTTTTTTTATCGAAAACATCAATTTAATTTATATATTTTTTCTTTTTTAGTTGTTTTAGTAATAGTAATTGGGTTGATCCATCTAGCAACCATGGTCAAAATTGTAGACAACCCCATACAGTGGAGAGTCCCCATTCAACTCTGCAGTGTAAAAAAAAGAAAAAAAACTGATGACAAGATCTGCTTACAACCTGAAATTAAGAAAATAAAAGGTCTCTCCTCTGGAGGCATCAACTGCCTCTGTACGAAGGTTAGGAGCTGTGAAGATCTTATGCCGCAATACATATTTAACGATACCACCCTTAAGAAGGACAGAGCAATACTGAACCATTAGCATGCAAAACATTTATTCAACCAACCAACATGCTAAAAGCCTTATACAGTATTTTGTAAGCTTCAAGATACAACATAAACTCCCACTTTTGAGAGAGTAAAAAAACAAACGTTCAAAATCGGAGGGAAGAATACGAAGAACAAATGGGGAAGAAAACCATATGGCTCCATAGCAAATATAGGCTCAGAGTGCTTCAGAGACATGGGAGAAATAGCATGCCGCTTTGACAGCACTTGAACTATTTAAAACAGGGCGAAGAAAAAACAAGAGCCCACAAAACAGACTCATGTAACATCCTCTCCCCTCGTAGCTAATGACCGAAAAAAGGGAAATACAACAATTGGAGTTGTAACAAGGACAAGTATTCACAACATAACCTCCACATTTTTTCATCTTTCAGCTGTTTCTTCTCACGAACACTATCTGTTGTCCAGTTGTTGATTTAGGGTTGTTTGCCAACTGAGGATTGAGCCTTACCTGTGATTTGGTATCAAAATAAGAAAAGAATTTTAGATCAAAGATCATGTGCACAGCAATGAGAATATCAAAGCAAGAGAAACTATTATTCCCATCAAATATGTCTACAAACTAAATAACATTTCAAATCTAGGGAACTCGGTTAAAAAAGACTCGTCAAACAAACCGAATGCACGATTTTACACAACTTTTTGCTTGCTACAGAATCTTTAACATTTGGGAACCAAGTTACTACAGCCTTGATTATGGTGTCAACTGAACTACTGGTGTGCCACTGGATGGCCTAATCATCTATGTATCTAATAGATGGTAACCCAAGGTTAACATATTGGTATACCAAATTGAAACAGTGTGCTATCGATGACAACAAAAGGGTGAAGGAGAGTTTTTCTTTTATGAAATTGAAGAATAATTGCAGTTTAGCACAAACCTCATAACGTTGAAGCAATGAAGCAAACAAAGTGGCAACTCCATGGATAGCAAATTTCTGACCCACACAGGCCCGCATACCAGAACCAAAGGGAAGAAAAGCAGCATTATCATTTGGATCATTCAGAATGAATGAACACTGACTTGGATCCACAGCTTCTTCTGCAGCATATAGAACAGTTGGTGCCAAGGTATATTTAATATATCTGATGTTATTTAAAACACAACAACATTCCATGCCATGTTTGCAAATACTGCCTTGAACAATACTTGACCCAGGTGAAAGAATAGAGTCTGAGGGCCATTCTACTCCATTACTTTCTACTTACAAGTGTCACAGCTGAATGGCTCTACAAAGTGCAGTTGTCTCACATTTAATGAGCAGTTAAAAAGGTTTAGATGGCAAAATATGAAGGATGCTACAGTAAATTTTCTAATCCAAGCATGTCTCTTCTGTGAGCTAGACAGGAGCAGGTAAATCACCTAATCTCACCCATACACCTACGGGCACATGGCTCATCTATAACTAGTTAACTACAATTAACAAAAAAACTTCAGAAATCAATGAACATTGATTATCAAAGATATTACAGGAGTACTTGAAATGAGGTATATGGAACTCCTTTATATTGGGAGCAAATGTAATTGGAAATAGACAGAAGTGACACCTGTAAATGATGTATCCTGCACCAAATCAGAATCCTTTCTGGCTTTTGACAAAAATCGATATGGATTAAATTTGCTAGCATCACTGCCCCAACTAGAATCATCCATCTGCAGCAGCTGTGCAGGCACAACAAGTACTGCTCCAGCTGGTACGACTACACCGCTTTTAAAAATCAAATCTTGCAGTCAAAAGAAGGAAAGAGAGAGAATCAGTAACGATGTAAGACAAAAATCTTTCAAAAACCAGTATAGGGAAGAATGCCTAGGGAGTAGAAATCACTGCTGTATGGTAAATTAAGCTCTACATACACAGATAGGTTAAGAAGAAACTACAGCAATACAAGATCAATCAAATATTGGTTGAATTCAGCCACAACACTATCATCTCCAATGAAAGAATAAACATTATTAAGTCGTGTTGATAACATTGCAAGTGGAGTGATAAGAGCAACAACCACTATTTACTTTCCCTTTAATCCTTAGCCTGATATAAATGGTGTGTCAAATTACAGTCAATGCATGAAAATCTTTAGATAGACTTACTATAACTTGCTCACGTAATTTTTTAGCAAAAAAGGCTCCCCCCAAAACCCTATGCAGAAAACTTAAAAAATGAATTTCTGAATTCATGAATATAGATAAAAATGAGTAAAGGACCCACCACCCTTGCTTTAAAACATTTGGGTTAAAGCCTGCCTAGTTGATGTTGGAATGTATAGGCAGGACGAAGCAAAGGCCTTAAACAATTAGGTTTGAAACAGGCAGCTCATCATGATACTGCAAGCAAGCTAGAAATCTAAGAAAAAAAACAAAAACCTGCACTGGCAAACAAGAAGGCAATCTCTTACCATCTTTCAAAGAGCACCTCTGCAGCAACGGTCCTGCTGGCAGAAGACGGGCTGATTCATAAATAGTTGCCAATAACAAAAGCATCTTCTCAACATTTTGATCTTCTTTCACAGACCCCTGCTTTACCTTTATTATCTCAGAGTATATCTGTAAAATTTCAAAATTTGAATTACATGTATATTGTTGTATAGACCTCAAAGGGAATCACAGTCTACCCTTTAGGGGTGAAGAAGATGGAACAGTCAAACTATGAAAGCTTAACAATTTTCCATCAACCTATATTCAGTGCTACCAAAGATGTGCAGGATGCAGGAATCAAGCACATGTGCACTGCAGAAAGCATCCAACAGTAATGAGAAATCCTATTTAATTCAGATGAGTTCCCCTAGCCTTACATGAAATTTGAGAAAAAAGTCAATTCGAGAAAAAAAAAAGGCTAGGACTTCAAAAAATAGTGACCAAAGGCAGAGATCAAAGTCCCTGTAATTGGGTCTACTTTGCCCACCTTAATAAAAAAAGGTCCATACCTTATCCTGTATCTCCACATCTGTAACAAGCCTCTCCAGGATACTACCAATCAAACTTGCTGTGGCTATGCATCCATGAAGCATCACGCCCATAATGTTTCCACATGGTTCTTCTCTTTCATTAAGATGGCCATCAAGCTCTGGTGAGAATAATTTATCTTGCATCTCAACACCATTAGAAGGTGGCGCACCAGATGCAGCCTTTATTCCAACCTTTTCTATTCCAATGTGAGAGTTTTGATCCATATGGGAAAATAATCCATAATTTTTGCCACACTGTTGAACAATGTCAACAGTTAAGCATTTCAACTTTGTGCACAATGACTGGTACCTCCAAAATCCTCGTTTCCAGAAAGGCGTAACTCTATATGAAGCCCAAAAAGAAGCGTCTTTAGCAATCATCATCAGAAGCTCTTCATAAAAAGTTGCCTTGGACCAAGCCAGGAATGTATCCCCAAAAAGCGTGGTCCCCAAAATGGTAAAAGCCATATGCTGTGAAACTGATTTACAATCAACACTTCCTTTGCTCATAATAGCATCTACTCTTTCCATGATACAGTCCACAACATTTTTAGGGATTACATTTGCTCTTCCAAGCATTTTACCATTCAATTCCAATGCCAGTGATTCTCTTCTCTTTTGTGCCTGCAGATGGAAAGAAGTTGTGCATGGGAGCTATTGGAAACTAATATATGTAAATTGGTCACAAAGTTTTTTTTAAAAAAAAAAGAGGAAAAGAATAGTCTATGATTAGTATCTTCCAGTATTCATTGACGGCCATCTTGATTAACAATAAAGATGTTGAGTTGTTTCTCTTTTCTTTGTGCTCTTTTCAACCAGAATGAAAGAGACAGAACCTAGGGGCTCTTGCCTCTCCTAAGTGAACATGAGCCCCCTCACTGCAACTTTTTAATCCATATTCTCTCTAAGCCCCCACAAGACCCATCACACTTTCCCTAATTCCAAAAGCTACCAGTTTCTTAACATGTCATTTTCTGAACTATACAGTGCATGCCTTATCGTGTTGCATACAATGCAGTCACTAGCAACACATGAGTTGTTCCCTGCAAGATTTGAGTTTTTGTTTCTTTTGTTGTTGCCTATCAACATTTTGTATTGCAAGAGAAATCACTAGTAAAACTCAGCCTTTGCATGCATTCTTCAAAGTTCAGTAACCTTGCAAATCTTATGCCAATACTGAAACATAATTAAACTCAAGGGCAAGCAGCAAAGAAAAACTTATACCTGGTCATACGAACAGAAGAAGAGACTTGATCGTCCAAAGGCCAAACGAAATGCCTTCCCAATGAAAGGCAATTTATCTTCAGCCTTTAAAAGCATCTCTTTGATTAGGGTTGGATCTTTTATAGATACCAAAAGCTGAGTTGGTCCCAGCCACAACTTGAAAACTGATCCATATTTATCATGCGCCAACGATAAAAGATCTAACAGCCAAAAATATAAGAAAAAAATTCATTCTTTAAACAAATTATATCACTGAATCAAAGAATTGCAAGCTACCATAGCTTCGAAAAAAGCAAAAATCAATCTCAAATTCACTCATAGCAGGCACAAGGGAACATAAACTAGACATGGCTAACTCGTTCTCTCACGAATTAAAAGAAAGCCCAAACTTCCCTTCATTTCCTCACCAACCAGACAGAAACCAAAAGGCAAAATCAAACTTCAGTCAACACCATTACCCAGCAACTCACTAAACTTCAAATTTAAACCCACATAAACAAATAAGCAAAATTAAGATTTTCCTTCATTTTCTCATAAACCAAACAGAAACCAAAACACCGAAATCAAAAAACCACACTCACCGATGAAATTCTCGCGAGAACCGAGGTTCCCATGTCCGAAAAAGGAGTTGCAAGGCGGACCGGGGATCTGACTAGCTTTAGACCACAATCTAAAGAGCTTAAAAACCTTTTCAAGCGAGAAAACAGTAATCGTAATCAACGCAACCCATAGAATCGCATTGAGTTCCTTCTTCGCATACTCTTTGGTCGATTTCGAGGAAATGAAATCATTAACCGAGTTCAAAACAGAATTCATTTTCTCATCGAGAGAGAGAGAAAGAGAAAGAGAACGCTCGAGATTAGAGAAATTCTTTGACTTTTCTTTATTTTTTAATGGATTCTGGGAGTGACAGACTGCTTTACTTTCGAGTTATAATTATTGTTGTTTTCTTGGCGTCACTGTCTGCATTATTTTTGGGATTCTATGTTTTTCTTTTTTTATGTCAGCCGTTACATAAAGGACACGTGTATGTTATTAGCTGTGATGGAACTGTTCAATGGCGGGCGAGTCCCTGTCTTGATGTTCTGGCTAAGCTACATGACCGGTAGGTTTACTTAAAAAAATATATAAATCATTTTCTTTTTTAATATTAAGATTATGGTATATTATATTGATTCGGCTTTACAACTTAACTTAATTTGTAAAATTAAATCATAAATTATATTAAAATTTTTTAAATAAATTAAAATTATTTTGTATTTAATAATTTAATAATAAAAATATATTTGTAAAAATTAAATATTTAAGAGTATAGTATTTTTATAGAATTATCCCCTTTAAGTTAATACTAGGTTTAGAAATCGTCAAAAACCTCGTATGTGTTTGCCCCTTTGTTTTTCGTTGGCTTAGTACAATCCTTTGCCTGGCCTCCATGGTCGAAATCAAAGGTTAGAATGTCAGCAAAAGGTAAGAAAATGAATAAATGCATCACAGAACAAATACCGTAAAAACATAACTATGTTAAAAACTATTGATTAAATATTAAATGTCTATTTATATATATATGTGCTATTGGCTATTCTTTTTTCCTTATTTTTTTAGTCCACGTGATTAGATATTTATTTATTTATTTTTAAGAAATTAAATGATGTATCAAAACAGATAATATGTCGTTGGGTTATAAAATTTTTGAGATATTTTATAATTTAAATTAATTTTTATTATAAATGGGATGAGAATAATTTTATATCACCAAATGAGAATACTTGATTCGACTAAGTTCTAGTATATTTCATTGAGATTCTCAATATTAATTAGATTACAAATCAATCCTTTAAATCACTTAAATTTAATCAAGATAATATTAATATTAATTTAAATAAAACTCAATTCCATTCAAATTTTTATTTATAAATTTGTTAAATCAATATGCTGAACCAAATTAAATTCAATATTTGGTATCGAATTAGACATGCAAATAGTAGACATGGACTTCTAGGTTAAGTATAACAATAGATGTTTTTAATAACACATTAAAAAAATAAAAAAATTGGCTATAAAATAAAATAAATATACACTACAAATTATATTTAAAAAATAGTAAAGATATCAAGTCCGATGGTAGACCAAAGGAACCTTTCATCCACCCGCGTACCTGACTTGTATGAAATCGGATCGAGTCTCCATCGGATTTACATTGTCATCGGGTATTAATAAGTAGGGTAAATTTTTTAAAAAAGAAAAAAAAACAAAATAGAATTTGGCGCGAAACTAAATCCGAAAAGATCCGTACATCTGAATCAACAACACAAAAACAAGCAAATTCCCTGGGATCCTCTCTCCAAAATCCAGCAGCAAACCATAAAAGGCAAGAACAACGCAGGCACCCGTAACTCTCTCTCCGTTTCTGTATCGGTTTCTAGGGTTTCGAGTTTTTCCAAAGAATCGCGCCGTTCTTTTTCCAAAATGACAGCTATGCCCCCACCTCCTCCTACCGTCTCTCCTCCTTCCACCACCTGCGCCTCCCTCCTCCACGAATTGCAGGTTCATGACTTATTTCGCTTATTTTTGAGCTAGTGATTGAAAAAAAAAAAGATTTCTATTTTATTTTATTGTAAAAAATAATGGAATCACAGATTTTAGAAGTTTGTTTTTGTGTTTTTCTTCTCAGTTCTTTTATTTTACTGATTTCAATTGGTGGTTGGTAGTGTGAAACTCAAGTAATTGAATTTGAATTTTTTATTTTATTTTATTATAAAAAAATGGAATCGCTGATTTTAGAAGTTTGCTTTTGTGTTTTTCTCCTTAATTTATTTATTTTACTGATTTTCATTAGTGGTTGGTAGTGTGAAATTCAAGTAGTTGAGTTTTAATTGAGTGAAATGAAAGAGATCAAACACTAATTTTGGTGAAAAAGAAGAGTTAAGAATATGTTTTGATCCATCTTTTTTTCTTTTCTTTTTAGTTTTTGAGATTATTGCTTTGTTTTTTGATTAACTGTGTTTATGTTGGTATGTAGATAATTAGGGATGAAATTGGGGAGAGTGAAGTCGCAAACATGAGCTGCGCGCTACGGGGAGCTGTCCCCGCGTTTTCACGGGTTTGTGCGTTCTTACACTTGAAGTTATTGTTGCTGTGTACCTTACCTGAGAAAGAAAGAAGTGCTTTTCTTTTGTGGAATTTTGCTGATATGAGAATGCTGTTTTGATTATTTCTTGAAATGTTTTTTATATTGAAATATATTAAAATATTTATTTTTATTTTTTAAAAATTAATGTATCAAAACTATTTAAAATATAAAAAAATTTAATTTTTAATAAAAAAATTAATTTTTTTTTAAAAAGATAGGTATAACCACCTTCTAAATACTCATGATTATATTTCTTTAGTATCTGTTTCTATTCATGTTCCCTTGCGTATCCAATGTTTAATACAACATTTTGAGGCTAAATTAAATATCTCTTTTACAAAATATAATCTAAATTTATTGTAGAAAATTAAAAGAACATATATCAAAGTTAACATTAATTAAAAAAATAAAGTTGCTTTTACAAAAAGCGCATAAAAAAAATTCGGTTTCACTATTGAAGTTTCAAATTATGCATGTTTTGTCCCTATTGTTTCAGATTTTTTAATTGCAATTTATTTTTTTCATGTTTCATTTCTTAGATATCGAGGAAAAAAAAGAAATTATGGATAAATAATGATAAAAAAATAGTTAAAAAAAGTGATGAGAAAACAAGTGTTTAACTGTACACATTTAACCCATTAAAATAATTGAACTTGATATTTATAGATTTATCTTAAAAAAAGAATTAAATGAAGGTGAACACTTTAAATATACTGGAAAAAATAAATTAAAACTCATTAACTTGTTTTTTATTTAATTTGATTATAAATTTTTAACTGATTAAATAGTATTTTAAGCTTCAATTCTATGATATCTGCAAGGTGTATTTAGAAAAAAAAAGATGACACGTTTATTAAAATAATAAAAAAACAATAGAGTGTGCATCATCCGCTCTTTAAAATAAATAAATAAGCCAGAAGCTTGGGCCCGGGCCTTCCCTGAAAAGTTGAACAGAGATAAAATATTCATATGTATATTTATTTTTTATACATTACAGAGAAGATTATTTCTTGCTTCGGTCTTTTATCAACTCTTATTCAATTTACGAGTTCGTATATTTTTTAATCCATTTTATTAAAAAGGCATCATCTTTCTATTCTTTAATTAAAAAAAATTATGATACTACAAATTGAGTTCCTCATGCCATTGTCTTCTTCTTTCGCGTTAAAAATTAACTTGATATGCCACCTGCAATATAGCGTGGGTGTCCTTCATCCTATGTTTTAAAACTCTTACTAAATAGTAAACTGAACGTGTTCGATAAGCAGCAAATATCTGCTGTGAACCCTGTTTTGGATGAATTGAGGTTGAAGAAGCAAGAAAGGATTAAAGTTGTGCAGAAATGGCAGGCAATGATCGGTAAATGAATTCTGCTGATCCAGAAATTAATGAGCGTGACTCAACGTTGAAGAGATTGGAGGAACCAATGTCACACCTTAAGGAACCACATGATAATCAATGAAAAGTTTACCTGAAGGTCCTGCTGCTCTTCCTTTTCTAATTCTAGTTGCTGTTTTGGTAGCTTGAAAGTACAAAAGATGTTACTTGAAATGCTAAAAAGGTAGATAAAGCGCCTATAACCTATGTAGCTGGATGTATGATCACACCTCTTTTTGTCCGTATGGTGATATGCATAAATATGTGCCATGTAAATCATCTAAACTCATGTAGTTTGGAGATTGATGCCAAAGCTTGAAAATGGACTGGATTGAGGTTCTAAGTTCAAGAAATTGCGTATATGAGTTTACAGGTGTTGCTCCAATTCTGATGCTTGAGCATCAGTGCAATGCCTGTGGTCTACTAGCCATTGGATTTGAAATTAGTGGGTCTCCTTTTACTATTTATTTAATCCAATTACCCAAATAGCCAAAGGCTTTGTGCTGATGTTCAAAGCATCGACATCCTAGACTCTTCTGAGTTTACAGTGACTGGTTAGTGTTTGTAATCCTGGACTTGTACTTTAGGAGGACAGGTAGAAACCTTGAAGGTTATGAGTCAGAACACATAGAAACCTCTGTTTTTTTTTTTTTTTCTTGCATGGGATTCTAAAAGTCTAGAAAGTCATGAATATTCATTTTGCACGAAAAAGAACGTACCCTTTAGTGAATTCTTTGACAAATTTGTTTGCAGAACTTGTAAATTGGAGCTTCTTCATTAATGAATTATTTGGTTTGCTTTATATTTTTGTGAATGTCAACTTCTTTACTAGTCCTGAATCCTTGACAACCTAGACATGGTTTGTTTGTTTTTTTTTTTTTTTTTTTTGCACTGGCTTTGTCTTATTTTAGCTTCAATGTCTGGGAAGAAAACTGATAGGAGCAATGGGACCTCATGAACAGCCCAGTTGAGGAGAGAAAATAGGACCAAGTCACTACAGTAATCTCATCCTCAGTGGATGATGTATCTTGGTGCCTTGCTGCTGATGTCATTGAGCAGGTTGCTTTTTTCTTTTTGGTTCTTACTGCCTAAATTAAGAAATCTTATATTTCATTTAAGGTTAATCCCCATCATTTCGAAAAAAAAAAATGAATTCTTAGTTATATCATTGTCAGACTGAAGTTGAAGTTGAGAGATTAGATGTTCTCAAATCCGGCAAGATGAAGGAGTTGGTGTTTAAGAAGCAAAATGAGCTGGAGGAAGTCTACACAGGAGCTCATATGGATGTAGATAGTGATGCTGCAAGGCAGATTCTCATCAGCCTCAAAGAGTCTAGTTTCAACCAAAACTTCTCTTGTTTTCATTTGACTAACATGTGTCGCACGAAGTGTCACGAGAATTGTTTACCCTCATGCATGGATATATATCTGGTAAATATAGGGGTAAATATAGGAAGATAAGAAATTCTTATTTTTTATTAGTAGAAAAAATGAAATAGGAGTCCCTATCTAATATTTTGATCATTAGAAATCCTAACTGGTTTCAAAGATCAGGTACAGAGACTGATTGTACAAAGGTAAGGTATTAGTACCCCAAATATGAGTTGCATTGTTTTATTGTTTGATAAAAACTAAAGACTTGTCGTGCTCTTTAATTTTTTATTTGTTTCTAATTTTTTATTTGTTTGTAGCTTAAGAAAGTCCTCTTTGGTAAGGAGATCCTTATCTTATTAGGTAAAAATCTAATTGTGCTAACGTTAAATAAAAAAAACTATCTTTTTTAATATCAGGATTATATTTTACGTATAAATTTGTAATCCCGGATATTAAAAGAAAACAAAATATTTTTTAGGTGTTTTTTGAAATATTGGCCCAATTCTTGTGACTTTAATAAACTAATTATTAAAGTTAAGATGCATGCTAATACATATTTTTTGAATTTTGTTGTATGAAAATATGATATGATTTTTTTGAGAAACTTGGTCGTATGCATGAAAACAAAAAAAATATTTTTTCTAAAATTTTGATGAAAATCGGGTATTTTAAAATTGCATTTGTGTTTTTATGGTATATAAAAAATAAATCGATATTAATTAAAATGGATAGAAAAATATATAAGAAAATCATGGATGTTTTTGAAAATATATTTGTCTTTTTTTTTTTTGAACGGGCCAGACTCAAAACAAAATTAGGTTGGGACCGGCCTAAATAAAACACAAACTATCTTATATTGGGTTGGACTTGGCCCAACTATGTGGACTAGGTTGATGATCCAACCCAAACTGGTTACGCATAGTAACCGTGATCCAACTCGAGCTGGTTACTATGGCATGCACAGTAACCAGCCAAATGTAATTATCCAGTTATTATGCTCATGCACAATAACAGGCTAATTATTTTGCCTTGCATTGCAGAAATGTGCACGGTGCACATTCTGAATGCAATGGAATGAAATGGGAAAACAGAGATGAAAGGACAAGAATTAGCTGGAATGGAGGCGCTTTGGTAGCTGAGCTGATGTTGGCTGGTGGTGACGGTGGTGTTGCTGCAGGGGCAGACGGTTGCTGCAAGAAAAGAAAGAGAGGAGAAGAAATCTGTAGAGTTTGATGATAGTGACAGTCACGGTGGTTGATCTACCTCCTATTAAGATCTGGGTTGGTGGATATGAAGGTGGACAAACCGGTGGTAGTGGTGGTTGTGGCAGGAGGCTGCAGTAGAGAGAGAAATAGAGAGGTTCTGTTGGCAGCAGAAATCGGGTTAGGGAGGCTGGTTTTTTGGTTGTCTTTGAACCGAAATTTCTCCCCCTCCTGAGTATAAAGATAAAATCTATTTGTAGGTGGTGGAAGAGGGACACTTTGTCTCTTCTGGTGCAAAATCTCAACCCTTGGTTCGACCCAAAAGCATCTCAACCATTGGCTCAAAGTAGCAATGATGAACTGTTAGTTTTGCAGGAAAAATGGTAGGTCGGGTTGACCAATTTGGGGGGGTGCCACAGCTTTTTCAACCTCGATCAGCCTGAACGGCTTACACTAGTGTGTAGTCAGGTATCACAAGATCGTTTGCATGTACGTTTCATCCAATTTGATGAAGAAATGAGGTGCCAAATGCCTTGGGAAGGTGGCTACCCAACTAGCCTTGTTAGAGAAGAAGATAAATCTACACAACTAGCCTTGTTAGAGAAGAAGATAAATAGTATCTTAGATTTAGTCCTTCAATTTGTGATTTATTTCTATCTACACCCCTGATTTGGCTTCAAACTTTTAATTTTGTTCAATTTTACCAATGAAGAACTTTAATTTAAACCCCATATTTTGGTGCATTTTTCACTTTGATCATTGATTTTGAATTTATGCAATTTGACTCTTAATTGATTAATAAACTTTTAATTTCTTCAATTTGAATCCTGAGTTAGTCAATTTCAGTCCTTTTATTTACAGGTCTTTTCCCATTTGATCCTTGATTTTGGATTTCATCAATTAAGTACCTAATTGACCATCAAACTTCAATATCTATACAATTAAACACATGATTTGACCAAATCAACTCTCAAAAATTGTACTTTGACGCTAGAACTCTAATTTCTTTCAATTAAAGTCTAAATTGACTTAAAAATCAATTTTTCTTGTAATTAAACCCTATATAAATTAATTAAACCTCCAATAAAATTTAATTGAGTCCATAAACATTTGATTTTGAACCTTTTTAATAAAAGTGAATTTTTTTTTTTATCAATAGGGCTCTTCATCTATAAAATATACTATTAAATTTTAATCTTTGAATTTTTGAGTCTCCTCAATCAGCTTCTAGCCATTTTCTGGGTGCTCTGATATTCTTTTCTCACTGTTATTATTTTTTGAATTTTTTTGTTTTTAGTTCAAATAATTGTTTTTGATTTTTTGAAAGAGAAAAGGTGAATTTGAGGAATAACAAAAAAAAAAAAAGTTTATCACAACATGCATGATGACTAACGGTAATGGGTTTACATGTTAGCCTTTTGAGTATTGAGTGAGACCTTCAATTGCTCTGGTTATTTTGGTAGCATTTTCTGAAACTTGAGTTTCCCTTTTGCTGCAAACATGCCGACTTTTTTCCTCTAGCAAAATAACATGCCCTTCGTCTATCTCGACTCTAACTGTTTCTGTCACCATTTGCATATGCATATTTTAATGCAGTTCATGCTCTTTGAATGCTTAATTCTGTGCCTTTTAAGAATATTGTTTGGTATTTTTTTAAGAGTTTTTCGTACTGATTTTTTCATAAGTTTTATTATTTGTTTTTTCAGTTTGTTGATTAGGTTTGAAGTGATTTATTGATTCTGTTTTAATTCGATTTTAAGACTACAAACATCTACAAAATGGCTGATGAATATGAAATGGTAATTACTACAAGAAATTAATTTTAATTGTCTGATTGGTGAAAGACGTCATATCTTTTGTTGTCATTTTACATCCCAGCATAGTAGCAAAAATTCACACATCAAATTGAGTCGTGTTAAGTTTCTTTTTATTTATGGGCTCAGAGGTTAGGCTTGTGGTAAGTTTTGGGAAGATTTTCAAGGCAGGTGCCCCTTGCAATGTCAATTCTCCGGAGTTTCACAAGACCATACCATTTGTCATGGTGGCATCTGGGTTTTGGAGTTTGGTATTGAACAAGTCCCTTCTACATAAATGGAGGGGACATGTTTCCCGAAAGTTAGTTATTAGAAGCACTGAATTATATACTTAAATAGCTATGTATGTTCTGCTCCTATATCCTATTGTTCATGTTGGCATCATACATGGCTTTTCTGATGCCTCCTCTCTGATGGCAAGTTACTGACATTCTGACACGTCTCTGATAATTATTAATAATAATGCTCAACTTCATCTTGAAATATATTTCTGTTCCTGTAGCATATGCGAGGTTTTCATTTATTGTTTATCCCATAAGTGTTGCCGATTCTCTGTTAAGTTTCATGATATATGTACACACTTTTAAGAGTTCAAATCATGCAAGTAACTTTGATTATCTTTATGGATGGTATTAACCATGATTGCAATAACTTGCAGGTTGCAGAAATGCTTCTTATTTGAATGGGAAAATATAAAAAGCTTGTTTTTTTCTTTTCTTTTCACCTTATTATTAGGATGCAACGAGGAAACTTTCTTAAGTATTTTCAACAGTAATCTTTTGCCTTTCTCCCCGCTCTCCCAACCCCGTCTTTAATTTTTAACACCAAGTCAATTTGGCTTCCTGGCATACTTCCAAAGGAACTGAGAACTATTGCTTGTTCCACTGGGGTTGGAAATCATTGAATATTACGCTCTTTTAGAGGAAAAATTGTTTTGAAATGGTTGCTGCTGCTTATGTTTACAATTTTTCTTTTATTGCCAGGATGATAAGCGGTATGGTGCAGGAAGAGGAACACACAAAAATCTGAGACCTGCTGAGAAAGCATGGATTCTGGCCAGCAAAACACCATGCGAGTTTATTTAATATAATGGAAATTATGTGAAAAAATAAGATGTAGAAGTGTAGAAATTCACCGAAATGATTATAGTGCAGTTTCGACATGTGTGACAAAAACATAGTTTCAAGTTCTATAGTTTATTATGCTTGTAAATGAAATGGAGCTGAAGTTTCTGAAGAAAAATATTTTCTGGCACCGGAAATACCAACAGCTTCTAAATTGTTATATATTATTCCGAAGCATGTTTCTGAAGCGAACTTTTCAACCCTTTGTAGGAATTTGCTTTTTCTATACTTTATCTTTCTTTGCATAGGCAGAGTACAGGTAATTGTTTTTTTGGTAGTAAAGTGGAGATAAATAATGTCTTTATCTCTATTATATATAAATAAAAATAATTAATTTTTCACTTAACACATGGTGAAGATTTAATTTAAAATATAAATCATAACATAATTCTCCGTGTATATATATATACTAAGTGAAGAGTCGAGTGTTGCAAAGAGAATAGAGAGTAAAAGAAGATGGAGAAAGCTAGAATAAGAGTGAGTTGAGTAGAGAATTTTTTTTTTATATTGTTTATTTGATTTATTAATATAAACCAATAGTTCTGTAAAATAGACAAATTATCAAACCATGTAAATTTATATATATTTAATTTATGAAATAACCTAATATTTTATGTTTAATTTCTGGAATGACCCAACATCTTCTGCATAGTATAATTTGCCTGGCAAATGGCAATTGTTATAAATACAAACCCAGAGAAATGTGTGCAGATAGGTCATTATGTGAGATTTGAGTGGGGAAAGGCAAACAGATCACTGATTGCTACCACGTTAATGCCATAATTTTGACTATTAAAATTGTGTTACTAATAGCAATTGACAAACTTGAGCACACAAAACAGCTATTCGTTACAAGCAATGCAATAAAATAAAATAAAATGTCAAAACTTTTTTCGTTATCCTATAAAGTTGCTGAATGCAGGGTTGAAAACCATGTTTGTCTTCGGTGCAAAATTCTTTATCGTTATCAAATAGATCGTAATGTTTCGAGAATTGAGCTGGAACTTGTAAACTGGAATATTTTTGCTGTCTAGCTGTGGTTGAAAATTTGACTTCTATAGTTAAAGCCTGGGAAATGGAGGGAAATATCCATTTCTTATGATTCACGAGCTTCTCTTTGCAGTTTGGTTTAGTAATAAATTACTTGAACACAAATTTACTCCCTCTTAATTGGTTTTCAAAATCCAGGCTTCCCTCTTACATACCTTAGAGGAATATACCGTGCTAAGGCAGGAGAGGGAAGAGGAGAAGCGTCGATCTCGGGTATGCTATATTTTCTACTCTTGCTTCGCTTTTCATTTGTGCCTATATTTTCTAATCTTGCTCTAACCATGAATGTTGGGCTCAATCAGTAAATTCCTTGGGTTTGGATCATGGAGGGTTCAATCCAAATGTAGCAAAACAGTGAAAAGAACTTGGACCAGGATGTTGAAACAACTTGTATTTTGGCATCTGAGATGCTTGAGACTTTTAAACACCCAAACTTCCTCCATGGAAAATTCAGATGCTCCATCTTTAGTCATTCATCACAGTTCTTACAATGAGTGTGGCTAACGCAGAAAGCATCTATTGCTTGGTTCATACAACACATGAACTGCTTAATTAGTCATTTACGCTGTTAATTTAATGAAGGGCCATTGGCTTACAAAGTCAAGAGTTAGCCAAAAGTTAACGTGTGTTCGTTTTTATTGTGATTCATTTTTAGGAAAAGAAACGTTTGCAAGAACAGTTTGCTGCTGAACAATACACACTTTATGGTTCAAGGTCAGCGGTAAAGAAGCCCTTGGGTCTGAGCACCGGTGCCAACACTATGTCGGAACACCGACAACACGGCATGGGGGCACTCCGTTTGGTCGCCATGCAATCTCAACTGGAAAGGAACGAAGAGAGAGCAGGGCTCCTGATGTAACGCCAAAAAACTATATGTTGCACTTCCAAATGATGATTCAGACGTCTCCCATGAGTGCTCGTCTGCACATGCTTATGATCTGCTGTAAATGATTCCATTCAGTTAGGATGCTGGTTGCAATTAGCGATCCCTTTTGTTAATGCAAGGAAAAGTGTAAGATAGTCTACATAATAAAGAAAAGCGGGCGCGCATGGATCAGCCTGAATTAATAGTGTAATTTTCTCGCACAGTTTTGAAATTCAGTGACTTGGATCCATGCATTTTTGAAAGAGTTCGAACTCTTTTTTTTTTTTTGAAACAAATACTTTTTTTTCTTACAGTGAAATCAATTACAATTGAAGTAGCAAATAATTTTTCATTTTCAAACTCTGAAATGTATGAGAAGGGATTTCGGATTTTCTATTGGAAAGATTACTTTTATTCGTGTAGCTCAAAATTTGCTAGAGAAGTGTCATTTCCTAGCTATATAAATTGAACCTTGGTTATTAGATCCTGTTCAGGCTAGCCAATTGATCTAGAAAACCTGTAATTTAAAACTTCATTCTGACCGGGTTTTAATTTATATTTTGTTAATATTCTCAATTGACTCAACTAATTTCATGTGTAATTGAAAAAATATGAACAATTATTGGATTGGATTGATGATAAAATCAACTCCTTGGTCATAAACGATGACTCGATTAATAATTTTAAAAAAGAATTTTTTATTTAATTCTTCACTTTGATGTTATAAAAAAGAATTTATTAAATTTTATTGAGTCTAAACTTTAGTAATTATTTATTAAAGAATAATTTTGGTTATCAAATAATTAAATAATCGAGAGCAATTTACTTATGATACTTATGATAATTATTTATTAAAGAATAATTCTAGTTATCAAATCATATTATGAAATCTTATCTAATAACTTAAGTTATTGGATTGATATGATTGCTTGACATGATATCAAAGTTTTGATGATCAAGCGATCATGAATTTAAATCTCATCACCCTTATTTATTTGATAAAAATTAAGCACATGTAATGTGAGTATGTATAAGTTTTAAATCCAAAGGGTTTTCATTTGAGGAGATGTGTTAGAGAATAATATAAATCATATTCTGGAACCTCATCTAATAACTTAAGCTATTGGGTTGGGATGATTATTTACATGATATCAAAGTTTGATAACCAATCATTCAAGAGCTCGAATCTTACTATCCCCTTTTATTTGATTAAAAAAATCAAACATGGGGTAATATGAGTTTGTGTAAATTTCAATCTTAAAAGACTTTCACTTAGAGGGTGTGTTAAAAAATAATATAAAATAATATTTTAAAATTTTACCTAATAGTTTAAAATAATGGATTGAAATGATTTTTTAACAGATATGAAAGGTGTATGCCAAGCTCTTACTATCTAATAACATGGTGAAAAACTCAAAATGACATGGAGGGGTGCATGTTAAGCTATTACTATCCAACAATGTGGTGAAAAACTCAAAATGACATGGAGGGGTGCATGTTAAGCTCTTACTATCCAACAATGTGGTGAAAAACTCAAAATGACATGGAGGGGTGCATGTTAAGCTCTTACTATCCAACAATGTGGTGAAAAACTCAAAATGACATGGAGAGGATAGAAAACCAGGAGAGAGTTAGGTATTTCAAATCAAATGGAAGCGAGAGATCAGCAAGTCCTTGTCACAACGAGTTCCTGAGTTTCGATTCTTTTGTGTGCTTATGTTGTGGAAGGAGAGAAGAAACAAAAAACTTGGAGAAAAAGGGAGTTAGTGTGCCTGGTCAGATCCATGAACGCAACCTGCAATTCGATACTCACACCCCCTTTTCAGTGTTAAAAGCATATTATTGCTAATCCTACGCAATGAGCGCAAACCACTGGGAATTACCAACACTTAGTTAATATTGTAATGTGTATGGAATCAGCTTGCTTGGCCTTGTCTTTTGTCAAAGAAGAATTATGAATAAAGGATTGTTACAGTGGAATCTTAACTAGGCTAAGAGTTCTTCCATAGAATTGACAGCACAAGCTAGCAGGTACAAGTTCCCTCATGTGCTGTACTGTGACATTATCAAAACTGGATTCCTTTTAGATTAGCTTTCTTCCTCCTCTCCATTATTATGTATAGAATATGGCCATTAAATTCGAGGGAGATTCACTTTGTGATCAGATCTTGTTGTTTTATACGAACAAAGAGATTCCTTAATTGATAGTTATGAATAGGTGAAAATGTTGTAGTGGAAAATTGAAGGAAGACACCAAGTTTTAATTAGATGCTAGCCAACCCAAGAAACATTTCTTTACATTAAAAATCATCTTCAAGTGTTCTTACAAGCAAGCAAGAAAGGACCATTTAAACATCACTTTCTCTAACCATACTAGCATATATAAATTCAAAACAAATCAAACGTTGAAACCATACTTGCTAGCATATATTTCGAGGAATCTAATGACGTGTCTTTTTTTTTTTTGTTTTCAACATGACAAGATTAATGTCATAATATTTAAAAAATTATTGATAAAAAATATTTATTTTATCGTTGTTATTTTCATGAGAGATTGTGATAAAATATTTTTCATCGTTGTTTTCATGGTTTTTCAGGTTTATGCAAACTATTCACAAAATATCCATCAAACCTCATAAAAATCATTCCTCTTCTTAACTATTTAATTGGAATATGCAATTAAAATTGTATTTTAGCTACTCGATCAACATGAAGCAGCCTTCTTTGGATGCACTATAGCTTTTTTATATTTTTTTTAGATTATTTTGATGTGTTTATACTAAAAATAAATTAAATATTATTTTAATATATTTTTAAGTAAAAAAAACTTTAAAACACGATATTTATTATACTCCCAAATAGTCACCGAGTATTTAAAAGAAAAGAAAAAACAAATTAAGTTGATTATCTCCCTAAATGGGGTGGTCCTACACATAGTTAAGAAACAGTAAGAAGGATACGAAGAATTATGTGGAGAATCGTTGTCATCACATGATGATGGACACTCGACGCAAGTGATTTCTGGTGTAGATTACATTATTTCAAGTGGGTTTATCCATCAATTTGATGAAAATGACTTCCACTACGCACAATGTCATGGTGTTTCCTACTTGGCCATCACGAAAGAAAGTTTGGGATTCTCTCTTTTGTTTTTGATAATGGGAAAGGACTCTGGCTGGGGAGGAACGAGATCTCTCATCAGAGACTTGGGTTTCTCTTGAATCAAGCTCGGAATCCCTCCATTGGAGAATGAAATATATGCAGTAACCCCTTTCTACTTCAGCTGGCTAGCTAGCTTCATGTGGTAAGAATAAAATCACAAGTTGACTTGTTAGTATTATGCGGCAAAGAATCTGTGATACAACGTACAGCCATTTCATGACATTACATCTATGGAATATGGAATATTGAAAGAATACATTGATATTTCTTCTTTCTTGTTTTAATTAGCAAGAATCTGTGTCTCGTTCCTTCATCAGTACGTGATACATGTGTTTTAGGTAGGGCTAAAACCTATCTTCATGTACACATAAGAGCTCGGTTCCATTGTATCTTCCTCGACAAGGAGTTTTTTTTTTTTTTTTTGGATGAAAAGTTGTCTTTTAAAGATCAAACCCAGAAGGAGATAAATCAAAAGAAGGGAAGGATTTCCAAAGTCAAATTGTTGGTCCACTAAATTACTCTTTGCACATGTGAGGAAATCACAAGGTAAAATTGTCTTGGAGAGAGTTTGAGCTAAAAAACAAATACTCTCTTAAGAAGCCTAATTTTACATTATTGATAATTATCAATTTAATTTATAGCGTAACGAAGGTAATATTACTTCTCTATCCTACTAACTACTAAATTTAATCCTCTTAATTAATATGTGATTTGATTATAATTCTAGAGTTCTATCTAGGTAAAAAAATAAAAATAAAATTGTGTGCCTTACAATTAATTCCTCCTGTAGCACACTCAAGAAAATTTATATATGAAATAAATTACCTTGATTTTTGTTTTTTTAGTATTGCAGTAATTTTTGTTTTTGAGTGCATATAAAAAATGTATTTTATTTAAAAAATATCAAAATAATATATTTTTAGTGTTTTATTATGAAATTAATGTGTTAATGTAAATAATATAAAATTAATAATTATTATTTTGATATTTTTGAAGATGAAAAATATTCTATATCTCAATATCAAACACTCATTTAATTATATATATATATATATAAAAACAGAAATATATTATTGCAGCATTACAAGCTATTTTTTAAGATGCTTTTCAACTTACTTTGCTTGAAAAAGAATTAAATTTATGTCGTTTAAGGTGTTTATTGACATATACGGATGTTGATATGCTAATATTAAAAATAAAAATATTAAATAAATATTATTCTAATATATTTTTAATTAAAAATTACTTTACACTAACTATACTAAAAACAGATCGAGACTTGTGATGCCCACTGGGGAGGCAAACACCAATAAATAGCGATACATAGGTCCCAGGAGGCAACCTCCACTAGCTGGCTGGCCACTTTATCTAACATTAACATTTTGATCAAGAACCCTCGTTTCCATTTCCATAGAATGGAATCTGTGGTAGTGATTTTCTTGTCAGCAACCACAATATCCTTCCACTCTAATGCTAGGAAATTGGAGAAATTTGAAACTAAAGCAATATTGATAGATCAAAGATCTTTAATTATACTTTTTAATGGTGTCCAAATTGTATCTGATCACCATGGCATCATCAAGACATGAGATCCTATGCTTTCTTTCATGTGGAATCAGATGCAAAAACATGGCTGCAATTAAGATTCTGAGGACATGTAGCCAGCCAAGTACTGATCAACTAGCTAGCCCTCCATGAATTAATACGTATAAGTCAACCACTGGTTTTCCTTCTTTAGTAGTGGTATCTACATCAGATGTCTGCAACTCTGCCACGTTTAAATCATACCAGTATCAGAAATTTATGATCATCAGTGAGACACGGTGACAAGATCTTTGTAACAGAGATTTAGTTTGTGATTCATGGAAAAGTGTATGATTCGAGAAACGGTGGATGGAAGTTTTTTTTTTTTTTTTTTTTTTTTTTTTTTTGGGTGGGGCTGGAATTTT
>NW_011499900.1:1201787-1245224 GCF_000495115.2 Populus euphratica
TTTTTTTTTTTTTTTTTTTTTTTTGTATCTCGAGACAGTCAGCAATCTAAATTACGCTGTAGAGTTATCTACCTCTTATCATATTTATATGATCATGATAAACACTAACATTAATTATCGTACAATATCTTATGAAAACAAAGAAGAAGAAGAAACACGACAAAACCCCAAATTTATATCACTTTAAAAAAGATCATAACAAAAATGGGGGATTCAAAAAGGACAAAAAAATAATGCCAACCCCCGGCCATTTATCAAATCATATATCATCAGGCTCTTGGCTCCTGGTTCTCTTTGATTGGAAGGCCTGGTACTAGGGCCATGGGCATGCTCATGGCCGTTGCAGAGAAATTGCTGTTGGCGGGTGCTGCTTTTTGCAACTTAACTTCATTTGCTTCAATATCTTCTACCACTAGCATTGAATTGCCATTTCCTTGAACACCCTTTACTGGTTCTGGTATCGTCTCAGGGTCGATCTCCATTTTCTCCTTGTGCTTCCCCCACAGGACTGAGTACAGGCCTATGACTATCAAGATTGAACCAACAATACTGCACCATACCCAAGTACTTCAGCAAATTAGTTGTAAGTACATTAATTAAGGGAAACCATTTAAATAATCTAAGAATTCAATGATGATAATCATGTAGTATAATTAATACTAAACCGGTATCACTAAATTAAAGAATTTTGTACTTCATGAGAGATTCCATCGAGACTCATGAGTAAAAAGTGATCACAACAATATGCTTCCCTAGATGAAGATGCTATGCCAGTTTGGATACTACCAAGGAATAAAGGGTATGTAGATGCATGCATGCATGCATGCATGATAATAACAATTAAAAAAAAAATATTAAGTGAAAGGAGGAAATTACCCTCCAAGGAATATCTTTTCTGCCAAGATGAAGGAGCCCATGATGGCTACAATGATCATCATCAACGGGCTAAAGGCCGTAGCAAAAACTGGACCTTTCTTCTTTATCACTATTCCTTGGACATAGTATGAGATGCTCGATGTCACAATCCCCTAAACATTGGAAAAGAAGTAAAAAAAAGAGCGCATAACCTCGTCAATATTTCCTAAACAAATCTCAAAGACAAAAGGTGTGTATGTGTGGGTGGGCGTAGAGAGAGAGAGAGAGAGAGAGAGAGAGAGTATTACAGCATAGGCAGCAGCAAGTAGGTTCATGTCCCAGCCAATTACCCAAACAGAGGGCTTGTGCTCCATCACAAATGTCACGGCAATAGCTTGCAGGGTTCCAATGAAGCACATAAGTGATGTGAGAGAAAGCTGGTGGTTCTTGTATGTCTTCAATGCTTTCGTCTATCATGTGATCATAAACTTTAATTACTTTCATGAATTTGTAAAGAAGAAGAAAAAATCACAGGACCTATGCGGATCTTCTTTTCAGTTCTTGCATCATCACTTACTTGCAAAACAAACAAGGAAGACCAGGCAAGAGTAGCAATGATAAGAAAAATGGAGCCCTTAAACCAGTCTTTGTCAGTCGTTCCTGTGGTATCAGTCACAAAGGATTTACGTGGATGGATATACTTAGACCAAAGCATCTCTACAACAGGACCCTTGTATAAGGTCATCAACATTGCCCCAGCAACTGTCACTGCAGTTCCCACCAGCTTTGCTTGGCACCTCACCTTCTTTATGTCCAGTTTCTCCATCCTATGTACACAATAACAAATCCAGAATCTCCTTAATTAGAGAGAATCCTAACATCAATTTAACAGTACTGCCGAACAAGAATCCTAATAAAGTCATAGCAGGAAGCATGCTGGTTTGATATGCTTACCGGAATATGACAGCCATGACAAATGTCATAGCAGGAAGCATGTTGCTCATTGCACAGGAGAAAGTTGGGGAAGTGAACTTCAGCCCAGCATAGTAAAAGTTCTGGTCTATCACAGGTCTATCAAATGAAAATAAAACTTGATTTCAGCGCAAGGCACATAAAGCATATAGCATTTGTAAGCCACGCCATGATTAATATTGAACAAGAAATGTTTAGCAGGGACTAACCCAAGAAGGGCAAGGACAAATATCTGAATGAAAACAGGGAAGGTGATCCTCGGTTGCATTTTCCTGAAATGCAACAAATATTTCGTTAGGATAAAAGAAGAAACTTGCAAGTTATGCTCAAATACTGAACAAAAACCATGTATGTGTCTTGATTTAAACCTCTCAAAAATCAGAGCAAATGGAGCTATGACTGCAGTGGCAATGGCATGGCGATAAACCACGAGGACATAGTGGCTCATACCACGGTTAAGTGACACTTTTGTTATAATATTCATGCCGGCATAACCAAACTGTAAAGAGATCATGGCAAAGTACGGTTTTGAACTCTCAAGGAACTTGCTGCAACACCCAAGGTTGTTCATTTTCCTTGCACACAGATGGGATTCTTTTAGCTTAAGTAGAAAGGAAGGAAGAGATCGAGGAAGGACAACTTGAGAAGGTTGTGTTCTCCCTAGGAAAAAACCAGCTAGCGAGTCACGTATTTATAGTAGGGTGGAGGGAACTTTCTCTTTTGCAAGAGCATGGATGTGAAAATAGTGCATTTAATTTGAAAAACAATAAAATAAAAATAATTCTAAATAGATTTGATTTAATATCCAAATTAACTCAAATTATGTTTTGAATTCGAAACAGAGAGGATATAATAACACGTAAACAGATCATGAACGTTAAAATACTTGATGTTTTTGGCTCTGAGAGGGAAAGGGCTAAGGTGGTGTACGCGTGGCAGCAGTGGAGTAGTAGTGAGTATCTGAGTCACCTTCCTAAATGGTTGGTGATGTAAGGCCACAGTGCCTTATAATTGGAGGGCATTTTTTCTTTTTTGATAGATTGTTATATAAGAGAGGGAAAGTGCGGGGTGGGCTCCCGTGACGCGCATGTAAATTTTCCACGGGCAGTGAATATCAAATCAAGACCGTTGGATCAATGGACCTCCCAAAGTACATCATGGCAAATCAAGAAGTAGTTAATGAATATAAGATTCATGGTTATCAACATGGGAATCTAGTTATACATGCATCTTATTTGTGACGACGAGTCTTGAATTAAAGTAATCTTTGCCTACCTTGATTTGCTTTTTTTTATTTTTAATCTTTAAATCATAATTATAAAAAAATTTCAATTTATAATTCTATTCGAGATTCATTCGAGTTGTAAATTTAACAAACTGTAAATTTAACAAACTAAACTATAAGTGGACAAAGTAGTTATAAATCTATTATTACTTTTTAATTAAAAAAATTAAAATAACATTAAAACTATAAGTCGACAAAGTAGTTATAAATCTATTATTATTTTTTAATTAAAAAAATTAAAATAACATTAGTGTAAACAAAAGTTAATGAATAAATAAATAAATTATTAATGGAGCCAATTTAAAAAAAAATCCAATTTATATTAGATTTATGATTAATTTATCTAATTAATTTATGAAACCTTGCCGGATTTGATAACTATAATTTAAATGCATTGAAGTGGCTTCAAGGAATCGAATATAAGTCGGTAAAATACCACTGCCTAGCTAGAACAGAAATTGATTCGCAAAGCGGTCAGAATTCCATTGAAGTTTTTATATAGAGATAACCCTAATACATCTCCTCTGTTTCTTCTACCACACAGCAGCTAGTTCACATGAAAGCAATATTTACGTCTAAACATTAAATCTTATAGCATTGAAGGAATATTTCAACAATTAAGATTTGAAATCTTCATTAAAAGATTTCATGTTCATTAATACAATATTTATGGCATCTCCTGACTATACTTCCGAACTTTGTACCAAGCCTCATCATCGGCTGAAGAGCTAGATTATGAGTTTAGCGGCTCAATCTATAGGTAAGTGGAACAATGTTATTCTAAATAAAAATTAAAAAACAAATTACTAGATCCGTCTAGGTTTTGCCTAGATTAATCACAATCTCAATCCAAAAAATTCCAATCCCGTCCGGATCCATATCTTGATCAGCATATCAGTGGTTAGACCTGCTGAGGCTGGTCAGATTTCATAGCTATGACCAAGACTAATCAATACAATATTTTGGCTGATAAAATAAAGAAGGAGAACATCTGCGTGCAACACTGTGAGCCTGATATTACTGGGGATCCCTCCTCCTAGTTACTTTTTTGAAGACACCATATATTCCCATGAATCTCACATGATATCAGTAGATCGAAGAGAAATGGAGGGCCAATTTGCAATTTCAATATCCTCTCGTAGACTGTGTAACGAATGCATATATTCTTTTCTTCTTCAATATCCTCCCGTAGACTGTGTAACGAATGCATATATTCTGGCGGCTACAACTTGTTCTGTATTGTTGATTTCGTATCAGCAATGTTTGTCCTAATTCGATTCAACAAAGAAAAATGTTTTCTTCCCCCTCCCCCTGAATTTCTAAATAGAATAATGCTTTGCCAGGTTAACCCCCTTTTCATAATTCCTTGGTGGCACTTCTTAATCTAGCTCAATATACAATGGAGATTTTGCATATAGAAGGAAGCAGCCTAGAGTAGATTTTTTGTATTTAAATGGTCAAAATAAAGGTAATCCATAGTTTTTGGACTTAGTATATATATAGTTCCCTTTTTGTTGAAAAAAATACATATGATTGTTCTAGCTTTAGCATATGCTTAGATTTGTTTGACTGAGTTAGAGACGGGTCAATTTTTTTTTCCTAATCTAAAAAAGATATTCAAATGGTGATAAATTAAGTGAACTTTAATTAATTTGACTAACTCACGATCTAAGATAATGTTACAGATAAAAAAAGAAAAAAAGAAAAAGTCTAAGGCTAGATAGAGTAATCTTAAATAATGAAATTAAACAAAATAAAATAAAAAATAAGACCTAAATTAAGTCGAGCTAATCTTCGAAACCAAGAACTTTAATTATGAGACAGAGATGATCATACAGAAGACTAAAAAAAATCTTGAACAAAATTCTTAACTATCAAAAAATAAAAAAGAAAACAAATAATAATCAAAACAATAAAAACTAAATCTTATATAAAAACTAATGAAAGAAAATAATGAGGAACTTAATCGAAGAATAAAATAAAAAAAGATAAAAGATAAAAAACAATTAAAAAATAAGAACCAATATTGGATAAAAAATAAAATAAAATATTAAGGAACAAAATTGAAAGAAAAAACAAATTAAGAAAATGATGAAAAAAAAGTTATTACAAAAATAAAAACCAGATCTTGGAAAAAAAAAGAAATGAAATAAAATATTGAGGGATAAAATTTAAAAACAAATAACCAAGAAAATGATTAAAAAAAAATCAGAAGCATTAGTATTGTGTTTAATATAAAAAAATAAAACAAAATTAAATGGAAAGGGATAAAACTGAAAAAAAAAAACATAATCCAAAATAGAGAAAGACCACTAAAAAATGGGATCATAATTGAATTTTTTCTTCATTATTTTTTTAAAAAATACTACCTTTTTTTACATTTCAGCTTCATAAAAAATCAAGCGACGATCTAAAAGAAAATCATGTCAACACCTATTGATATATTTTTTGGTGTTATTTTTTTTTATCAAAATAATACTATTTTTACTTCCTATGCAATAAAAAAATTTGATTGACCGTGGTAACTCTGGTTATTCTACCCAACTTGTGACCCAATACATAAAAAGGCTTAACTCTTAGGCTGAGTTTTAAAAACATAATAAAAAAACACCAAATATGATATGAAAATTCAATGAATTTAAATAATGAGGGATGAAATTGTTAAAGAAATAATCAATTAAGAAGAGAAATCAAAATAAAAGGAATTGCAATCGCAAGAGTGATAATCAAATTCAATAAAAAAAATAAAAAAAATGATTAAGGGTTAAAAATAAAATACAATCAGAAAAAAGATTAAAAACAAAATAAATAGGAATCAAAAAAATAAAAATTGAAATTGAAAAAAAAAACATAAAAAATCAAATGACAATAGATGAAATTGAAAAGAAAATAAATTGAATTTGATATAATTAAAAAATTAAGGATCACTTTTTTAATTTTGTAAGGCCAACACACCTTTTATAATGAATGAAAGCGAAAAAAAAGGGAGGGAAAATTTTTTCTTAGAGCTCCTCTATGTAATGGGATGCTGATACACGACAGCCCACCATATGTAGGGTGATGCGTTACCTTGAACACCACTCTAAAAAGCTACCAATGACAATTGGAAAGTGCTGCACATGTCAAATATTTTTTTTTAATTGTAAAACTAGAATATCCTTGACTCTGTAGGATAATTGTAAGAAAATCGAGGCTAAAAAATCAAAAATACCCTTTGATCTTAGGCAAAAAAAACTGACCCCAAATGCTATTTAGTAATTAAACTGTATAAAAAAATATAAAAATTCAAAAATATCCCTAGGAGATTAACTATATTGTTATTTTTTCAAGGGCATGGACATAATTATATTGTGTAATATGTAAAAATATAATTTTGCCTTTTAGTGTGTGTTCAGTTATTTGATTTTTAAATAGTATAATAATCATTTTCCTATGGATTACATTGTTCAAAATTTATAGTAAAACACTAATGATTTTTAACTTTATATATAATAATTCATTTGGCATTTTTTGTTGTTTGTTAAATAAATGTTTTTTTCTTTATATAATGCCTTTATTTTCTATTATAATGAAAAATCTTTATCTTGAACCTTATTCACTTTTCTAGAAAAAATTAAAGTTACCCCCTTATCAATTGGGCCGTTAATTCCAAGATTGGCTTTTTTATCATTAGAATATGGCCAATTGATGATTTGTTTTTTTAGTATAATTCAGCTAATATTTTTCTCTTCTTTTATAATAAGGAATTGAAAATTAAATAAACAAAATAAGTTATTGGATCAAAATTAAAATTTCAAAAACTATAAAAGTTCCAAATGAAGAAAAAAGAAAATATGTGGACTTAAAAATACTTTTTCAAATGAATTTAAGATTAACCACATGCTTTTTCTCCATGTTTTATATTTTGGCTCTTTTATATTAGAAGCTTTCTTTTCTTAACAAATTTTTAGAAATTGATTATTAATTGGGCCGTAAAAAAAATGTAAGAATAAAATTTTAAAAAAAATTGTGTTACCGTGGATTGCTACATCCTTGCATTTTTAGTATATTTTGCAATTGCAATTATAATTTAAGTTACGGGACATCTTAATATCTGTATTATAAATGTTAGTAGGATCTTTTGAGATATTAGTTTAAGCATGTAGGCCACTCAATCAATTAAGTGCAATTATAATTTAAGTTACGGGATATCTTAATATCTGTATTATAAATGTTTGTAGGATCTTTTGAGGTAGTAGTTTAAGCATGTAGGCCACTCAATCAATGTATCTACTTTTAAGTCAATATTCACGACTAGGAATTAAATAAAGGCTTTTTCTTCGAGAGTGAAGAGAAGAGAAGCAATCCACACACACACACACAATTATATATCAGTACTAGATCTTTATTTTCTATTGTACATCCTGGAAGAAGAAATATATCCATGATCTGAACCACTTGATAATTTTTATTTTTATTATTATTTTTTTTTAAAAGCTTCTCTGTGTCAACAAAAAGCCCTAAAAATGGTCTCCGTATATGCTGACGAAAACGCCTTTGGTGCAGAAAGGAGAAACTCCCCACATCTCAACTTGGTCTCCCAAACAATCTAGTGGAGCACCAAAATCACAATGGGCGTCTAATCATGTAAAACGATTCCTCACCTTAGCCAAAGCAAGCATGCAGGAACAGTCCAATCCCACAACAAATGGACGGGGAATTCAATTATGAGATCTTCAAGGGCCGTTGTGTGCTCTTACATATGATCAATCTAACATAGTAATGTATAAAGACCATGTATACAGCTCCACTCCATTTTTGAGCTGACTCGAAACTCAGCAGATTTACCTCTTATCTGGCTAAATGTAAAAAAAAACAAAAATGAATATAAAAATATCTCAGCAACCCGTTTTAAAATTGATTGATTGTTTATTTAAGATAAAAAACTATATCATTTTAATTTTTATAAAAATATATTTTTTACTGACCAAAGTTAATCCATCCAACCCATGACAAGTCAACCCTCTAGTTTAATAACTATATAAGCTTTATACACATTTTTCATGGATTGGTATAATTCTTGCTTAAAATTTTCAAAACGAAAATGCTCTTGTCGGTCGACAAAGTTATGTTCCTTGGGAATTTAAGAGTGAAAGGCTGAATTCCACAATATAAAGGGAGAAAAGCAAAGCATGTTGCATGTGTCTGGTCGTTTTTATACCAAGTTGGAATCTTGAATTAAAAAGAAAATTAGGGTTGGAACTTTGTTTTGGACAACTGGAGTAATTAAGAGAACAGATAGCTCTTGGCTGCGAGACCTTGTTAAGGGGCGAGGAGCTTGGAGCCCTCAGGCTCCACTGTTGAAAAATTTTCATGACAGGACTTGAGTGGGAATGCAAGAGCAAATGCAGGGAGTAGTGGGGGTTTCGACTTGTCCCACTAGGCATATGTGTTGGGACTTCTGAGACAGTCGTGAAAGAGAGAAGGCGTTCTTGTTCTTTCCCAGTCTTTCTTTTCCTCTATTTAGTTCCTTTTCTAATTAACTTCAATAATTTTTCCCATTTTCTCATCCTCCATCCCTCTCCCTCGGAGATATTGATGATTGTTAAGTCTATTTTGTTTAACCATAAAAGAATAAATATGATGATTAATGTATAACTATCTTAACTTTCAAAAACTTAAATAGTTAGACGAGGTTTTAAAAATAATTTTATAATATTTTCTAACACATTAAAAATAATTTTATATTACTCTTTCACATATTTTTTCAAGTAAAAACTATTTAGATTTTAAACTTGTATATGGCTATGCTATTTTATACTTAATTTTTATTTAAAAAAATAAAAGTAGTAAGATTTGAACGAATGATCATTTAGTTAATACGATTTAATACCTTATCAAAAAACATCTATTTCAACTAAAAAAACTTAAACTGTTAAGCGAGGATCAAGAATAATTTTATATTATTTTTAACATTTTCTTTAAGTAAAAAGATATTTGAACTTGAAACTTGCATGTATTTATATTACATTATGCTTTATTTTTATTAATTGGAATGAAGAAAGTAAAATTTAAACTCATAATCACTTGATTAATAAAATTCTAATATCTTATTTAAAAATAATTTTAATCTAAATTTTTTTAAATAAAACACCATTATTGATTTGTAATCACTTGATTAATAAAATTCTAATATATCTATTTTTTTTTAAATAAAACACCATTATTGATTTTATATTATTCTTTATCATCCACTAGTGTTAATATTGATGGCAATCATTCACTTTTGATCAAATATCTCATAAAATTAATAATCAATAACTTTAAATGTCCTTATTTTTCCTAACCTTTTGGTCAAGGCTACCTTTCTCCCTATAAAGAAATCAAAAGGCTTGGACCCAGTTTAGTCCTTGATAAGGGTTGCAATTTATGTGGAAAAAACCTGCTTTCGAAGCTGTACTCAAGAAATTTATGGAAGTCTATTTTGTTCTCATGTGAAGTTGAATATACTTTTGTCATAGCTACTTTGATTGGTTTTGCATGTTCAAAACCTTTTCTTTTGCAATGAAAGGTACAGCAGCAATGTGCATTGATTGGTATTATGAGAGGAAGAGGGGTTTCGGAGTGTCGCTCGATTAGTCTTCCATGTCCACCCAGCTGAATGCTGACGATTAAAGAAGGAAAGAGACTAGAGAAGAGTCTCTAAATATATTTGAAATACCCAGTGGGTTTTAATAAACAATGGATCGATCATCATCAACAACCAAATCATGTCCATATATTCCACATTAATTGCCAGAGACTCGTTCCCTGTGGCAACTTGATGGTGTCTGGTCCATGAAAGGAATCTCATTGCAAAGTAGACATATCGACCATTTTTTATCATAATTTATTATATATCATCATAAAATTTTGTGCAAGAAGGCTTGACATGATCAATCTATTTGCATAAGATAAGTTAATTTCAATCACTAATTTGGTTACACACACACACACAGGATGGCCGCTACATAAGTATCTATTACTATTTCATCACCTCTTCCATTTATTAACTTGGTATTAGAACAGACTTCAAGCACCTAAAATATGGACTCTCACATGGCTGCACCGGTTTTCTCCTTTGCGGCACCGGTTTTCTCCTTTGCGGCACCGATTTTCTCTCTTGCTGAGCATAATCTTCATTGCACCAATTTTCTCTCTTGCTGAGCATAATCTTCATTCTGATATTGGTGTCTTCGAGGATCGGTGGTCAGTGGATGGGTTTAAGTTAAAATTTTAAATTATTTTTCTTATGTTTTCTTACTCGCCAAAAATAGGTTTATTCTTTTCTTTTTTAATCATTGTTTTGAAGGATTCTCATCAAATTTAGGATATATTTGAAATTGTGATAATTATTATGATTTTAAAAATTTTTATTTAAAAATATATTAAAATAATTTATTTTTTATTTTTTAAAAATTATTTTTAATAATAGCATATCAAAACAATCTAAAACGATAAAAAATAATTTTCAGCAAATTTTTTTAAAAACATTTAAAGGAACACGTTGCACACTGTATTTTTAAACAAACTTTTAAAAGATGTTTGAAAATATAGTATGGGTTATTTTTAATTTTTTTGTATTAGCACATTAAAATAATTTAAAATTAAAAAAATTAAATTTTTTAAAAACACCATGACATCATGAGACGATGTTGCCCTCCAAACCATTAATTCCACCAATTAAGCCAACTGATTTTTTCAATGTGAGAATGCTTGGGTATGCTTACTGAATGGCACCATCTTTCTTAAAAGTTTTTTTTTTTTCCTTGTGGGGTGGTACGATGATTAACGTGAAATAAGTACATGAATCATTTACTATACAAATATTATTAAAACATTGTTTTTCTTTCAAACACTCAATAAATAATCTCTTTAAAACTATTAAACATAAATTTCTTATACTGGAGGATGCAGATAAAACCTTACTTGTTAGGCCAGAGTGTATACTCCTATATTGATAGTTCTTTCCCATACCCCCCCTACGTATATGCTATATCCAGATATGGCCTTGTCCACCATTAATCCATCATATATGTCATGAAAACAACAAAATCAATTGATTATAAATGTCATTCTGTCATCTCTATATACTGAAGTGTTACATCTTGTCGTTAATTACCAGACATCTCATGCTTTATGGACGAATCTTGTCACATTCATGAATAATGCAGCTTCATGGTTCTTTCCAAAACCTAAGCCAGAATGATATCACTGTTAATGCTTATTTGCAACAAGCTAAGATGCTATTTGATGGGTTTGTTATTGCCAACAAACCACTATCCATGGAAGATTTTAACCTTTATGTATTCCGTAGATTGAGAGGAGAGTTTTGGGACCTAGTAGTACCCTTTCCACTAAAAAAGAATCTATTTTGTACACTGATCTACATTGTCGTCTTCTCACACATGAGTTTCTGCACAAGGCTTCTCTTCAACCTGTTGTGGTAGCCCCACTGCTACTAATACCATCCCAACATCCCTTAGCCTTCTTCTCACAGCGTCAGCCATAGTCTTCAGGTAACCACTATAACCAAAATTCTGGTCATAGGGGCTGCTTTCATGGAGGATGGAAGACTTATAACCATGGCTATCTCAATCATGGTTCTCACAGGTATAACTCTGGTCAGATTATTAACAGTAATGGTTTTAGGTTTGGATAATTTGTTGGACAGAATTTTAGGCAACAAGGCAATCGTTTTGGAGGCTCCAATTAGTGGCCAAACTCTAGTAAAATAAAATGTCAATTTTGCTATAGTTTTGGACATTCAGCGTAACAATGCCCCTAATTATCCAATCATAATATGAAAGCCAATGCTAATTTGATGTGTAATACTCAATCTGAAAATAATCTTATTACTTGGTTTCCTGATACAAGTGCTAATCAGCATGTGACACCCGTTTGGTTTCCTGATACAAGTGTTAATCAGCATGTGACACCCGACATTACAAATATGACAAGCTTTGAACCTTATACTGGTACTGATTAACTACATGTTAGAGATGGTAAGGGCCTATCTATCTCTCATATTGCTCATTCTAAAATCCACACACCTAAATGTACATTCACTTTATCCAACATTCTATACATACCTCATATTAAAAAGCCTTTGTTATCTGTTTAGAAGTTCTTCTTAGAAAATAATATATTTTTTGAATTCCATTCTTACGTGTTTTATGTTAAGGACCTCATAACTAAGAAGGTGTTTCTTTCCGGTCATAGTAGAGATGGTCTTTACATTATGTCTGAGTCCTCTACCACCTCATTGCCAGCATGCTTTCTTGACTACACGTCGATCCACTTCTGCTGATGTCTGGCACCGTCGACTTGGGCATCCTAGTTCATGGATTTTAACGTTATTAGTATCAAATAAAAAAAAGTGTCATGTACGTTAAAATAATTTCATTTTGACTGTTAGGCTTGTCTTTTAGAAAAATCACCACATCTATATTTAGGACCTACGGGTTATAAAACATTAGCTCCTCTTGAATTAGATTATAGTGATGTTTGGGGAGCTTTCTCCATGTTGTCCTCTGATGGTTTTTAATATTTTGTTATATTTGTTGAAGCGCATGAGAAGTATATATAGTTGTTTCTATTAGTTGCAAAATTTAATGTTTTCATAATTTTTTATCAATTTCAAACTCTAGTTGAGAATCAGTTTTGTGTTAAAATTAAATCTGTTCAAATAGATTGGGGTAGTGAGTATTGAAAATTAAATACATTTTTCAAATCTATTGGCATTCACCATCTTTTGATCTGCCCACATACTTATGAACAGAATGACATGGTTGAACGTAGACACCGCTATATTGTTAAAATTAGCTTTATGCTTCTGGTCAATGTAAAGCCCCTCTAAAATTCTAGTATTCTATATTTGAAACTTCTGTTTATTTAATAAATCATATGCCAACTCTTGTTCTTAATTACAAGTCACCTTTTGAATGTCTTTTCTGATCGAATCTTGACTATAATTTTCTTTGTATTTTTAGGTGTCTCTGTTTTCCCTTTCTCCATCCTTATAATGTCCATAAACTCAATTTTTGTTCCTCTTTATGTGTCTTTCTTGGTTACAACACCTCCCATGTAGGTTATTGTTGTCTCGATTTATCTTCCCATCGTGTTTATATGGCTTGTCATATTCAATTCCATGAACACAATTTACCTCTAACAATTTTTGAATAGAATAACTCTCCCTCACTATTAAACACCATCACATGTCTACCTCCACTATTCCCCACACTCCCTTAGCCTTCTTCATTTTTATCATCATTTCCTGCCTCTGTTTCCTCTACCCCACTCACATCCTCTGCACCAACTCTTATTTTAACTCCTATTATGAGCACTAATCCGCCCTTTTTATCTTCACATGCATCTCTTTTTGTTGATCAGTGTCCAAGGACAGATGTGGTTCTAGCATCTCATCCTGCTTCCCCTAAATCATTAGTGTTGCAAGAGCCTCCTCCTGTGTTAGCTTCCCCACTATTGAACATTTCCTCTCAGCCTGGTTCAGACTTAGCTGATTCCCTAACAAGTCTCCATATTGTTTCTCCTCCTGTATTGAATTTAGTCATCGATCTATTGCATTTTGATCTTCAACATGTCTCGAACAGTGGTGTTTCAGCATCTCCTCTTTTAGCCCCTCGCTAGGAAAGCCAAGACAACTACTATCAGTGTCACCTCTGCTTTGGGGCCTTCTTTTTTCCCTACCCATAAACCATCTATATTCTAGGAGGCACAACATTCATTGCCCTGGAAACAAGTTATACAAGAGGAAATCAAAGCTTTACATGATAATGGTACATGGACCCTAGTCCTGTACCATTCCTCCATGAACTTGGTTGGTAGTCGATGGGTTTATAAAATCAAATATCGTGTCAATGGTAGTGTTGAGAGATATAAAGCCCGGTTGGTGGCCCGGGGGTTTACTCAGGAAGGGGATATTAACTATTCCAATGACATTTAGTCCTGTAATCAAGCTTATAACTGTTTGACTAGTACTCATAATTGCTATCTCGAATGGGTGGTCACTCCATCAATTGGATGTTTACAATGTTTTCCTAAATGACATCCTTTAGAAAGAGGTATACATGGATCAACCCCCTGGTTTTATTCATTCTGATTTTCCTACTCACGTGTGTCATCTTCATAAATCTTTATATAGTCTTAAGCAACCTCAGGCTTAGTATAAATGATTAAGTGACTTTTTACTCTCTATTGGTTTCCAGGCCTCTAAGGTTGACATTTCTCTGTTCATCCTTTCTTACAGTGGTGCTTTATTTTATTTACTTATGTATGTTGATGATATTCTGTAGACTGAAAGCAATTATGAGTTACTCCATAAATTGATTACTTCACTGAGCAGAGAATTCTACTGAGTCAACAGAAATATGCCACTAATATCATTAGACAAGTAGGTATGTCATCCTGTAAACTGGTTGACACTCCTTCATCCCCTTCTTCTGTATTGACCACCCTATCAGGTGCCTCATACTCTGATTTCACCAAGTATAGATAGATTGTCAATGCTTTACAGTATCTTACCTTTACCAAATCTAATATTTGTTATATTATCAATAAGGTATGTCAGTTTATACACACTCCCACTAAGGACCACTAGGAGGTTGTTAAACGTATTTTACGATATCTTCAGGCTACAACATCTTATGGTTTATATGTTGCTCGAGGATCTCCCCTATCCTTATATGGCTTTACTGATGCAAGTTAGGTTGGTAGTGTTGATGACCGGAAATCTAGTGGTGGTTATTTGGTATATCTTGGGAATACTCATATCTCTTAGAAATCTAGAAAATAACATATTGTTGCCAGATCCTCCACAAAAGCCAAATACAAGGCCTTAACTGATGACACCACTGAAATCTTATAGCTTCATTTGTTACTATCAGAACTCTAGCTTTCCTCCTCACCTATGACTACTTTATGGTGCAATAATTTAAGGGCAATGTTTATGTCAGTAAATTCTATCTTTCATGTTCATACTAAACATGTTGGGGTTAACCATTTTGTTCGTGATCGAGTTGCCAAGAAAAGGGTTAAAGTCTGGTTCATCTCCTCGAAGAATCAATTAGCCGATGTCCTTGCCAAACCACTATTGTCTATATTGTTTATGTATTTTCAATCCAAGCTTTGAGTGGAATCTCTCTTTTCAACATGAGGGGCCATATTACAGAGAACTTATTATATACATAATGTAATTATTCTATATAGTACTTTCTACCATTACTATTATACACAACCTTAAACACACACACACACACACACACACACATATATATATATATATACGTGTGTGTGTGTGTATTTTGTGGTTTTCCTCGTCTTAATTGGATTTTTTTTTTAAAAAAAGTCTAATTTCATTAATGGAGAGTAGCCAAGCAGGATAGCCTATTATTTCATGCACCTTAAAAAGCATGAAGCATGACACAAAAACACCATACCCCAAAACAAAGTGTGCCTAATTACACTATATCAAAGTAATTTAATGTACTCAATCTCGCTTGAAGAACCCTAAATTGTTTTTTCTTCAACTAAAGTTAGTGAAAGAGATGAACGCTAGATTGATCAATTAATGTAAACAAGTGATTAATTGATCAACTATGTTATTCATGGACCGAAGACATTGCCAAAATATATGGCAACACTTATCTAGAAACAAAAAGAATCTAGTCATGTCCTCTGGTTCCTCATTTTAATTGACTACCCATTAATTGCTTTGCAATGAAAAGCATCCATTCCAACTATATATATATATATATATTGTTTCAATATATTGATAACTCTTTACACTAATTTTTTGTTCTATGTGATTAGTCACTGCCCCTTCTGTTAATTTTGTGAGAAAATATTCATTAGACTACAATTAATATGAGTTCAATCATGGCATCAAAATCTTGGTTTTTCTAGAGTCAAGCTTGCATTGCAAGATGGGCAACAATGAGGGTTATTTATAAATAATTATATAGCTTAATTTATTCTATGCGTGGAGGTCCTTCCACTAGAGGTCCTATAGTCCATTCTCTCCACTAGTGAAGATTAATATTTAATTAAGTAAACTCTCCTTTTCACTAGTGTTTGCTAGAACAAGCTTTCCAACCCAAACCTCATTTATTATAATTCACTCATCTAATCCATAAATTTGTTGCCTTGCATGGATCCAAAATTAATTAAAGTTTCTTTTAATCCCACCTAAAACTCTCTCATAATTTAGAGAAAAAGGAAGATGGGAAAATGCCCTAGATGGGTGACATTAGTCCTTTAAGCAAAGCAAGCACACGTTTGTATTGGCTTTTGCAATTCTAACTGTACCGAAAAAGCCTATTTCCTTGACCAAAAAGCCTTCAATTATGGAACATGTACAGAGTCATTCGCACTCAAAAAGTTCAGTCAAAGATTCATTTCTTTGCAGCAACACACGCATGAATCCCTAGCTATATGAGATCAACAGCACACTCTTTGCTATGCTTTACAGCTTTTCTTTGGGAGTTCTTGTCTTTAGATTGCAAAAAAACCATGATACGAATAGAAAACGCATGAATGATCGGAAAAGAAAATGCACCCTCTTTTTCCAATCAAAATCATCGCTTGCTATTTGATAGTTCTCTTCCAGTGCTCATTTATTGTAAAATATTGGAAAGTTTCTGATCTCGTACGTAAGGAAATTTTTTAGTTAAGCTATACACTTGCCAATAATCTATATTTCTTTTCTTAGCTAGGAAATTGAACCTTTAAAACATAAAAGGAACAAATGGGCAGAAGGCAATGGCATTTTAATTCAGTTGGCCTCGATATCAAACAAATGGAAATGAAACCTTTAAAGGGAATTCCTCCATTTCATGGCACCCATTCAATAAATTAATTTCATCAAATTATTTTTTAATATATTCTATTTGATTAGATTTCTAAGATTTAGAGATCGAAAATAACTTATTTCATTAATTTTGATAATATTTTTTGAAAGAAAAGGTAAACGTCTAAATCCAAAAAAGAATTGAAATCGTCACAATTAAACCTCCAAAGACAAATTGAGTTTAATTAGTTAACCCTTTTTTTTAATAATCCAAGACTTATTAAATTTAATAAAAAAGAACCCTAAAATCTTGCCTTACCTATAAGCAAAACGTGTCTAATCTCATAATATTTATTCATGCCAGTAATGCATGCAGGCTGAATATTCTCCACTACGTAGTCTCCAATTAGAGAAAGTTTCCTATCAATTTCCGTATACCCAAAGAATCTTATTCTTAGTGATATATAGTTGATGAAATATATGTTTTTATGCGTCATGGATAATAATTTCCCACTAATTTAATCCTTCTTCCCTTCAAAACCCTAAAGCCAATAGGTGATTGAATACATGCCTAGTCCATTAGTACCCATTAATCCAAACTCGTAAAAATTTAATTATTACTGAAAGATGTCACACTCACTCTTTTAGGAGCATGATTTATCTAAGTAACCACTCGTCTTTAAGAAACAATTTAATGCTCAACCCAATTTAACCAATATCATTATCTTGCCCATATATATCCAGCCAATAGAAGGCTGAGAATTAGTAGCTTAATTGCTCGAGTAATATATCTTATAATGCTACAGAAGAATGCACATAATTATCACCTCCTTCATTAACTTTTGGTTAGTGGCTTGAATGTTACCCCCATTAGTAGAAAGCTTCTTTTAAGGTGTAATTGGACAATTTTTACTATTGCATGAACGAGAGTGACATAAACAATTAAATAGTAATAACTAGATAATGATTTTTAGAATCAAACTTTATTTATACAGAAATAACCTTATAAGATATTTTAATAATATTAAATTATGATGTAATAAGAAATTTGAAGTAATTTATTTATTTTTATTATAATAGATTAATTTTTTATTTTATTTTTTTAAATATATTCTTTTTTTTTCTTTTTGTCACATCACTATATTTTATTTTGATTATTAACTTTATGATCTTTCCAATATATCATCGATGGTTATATAAAAAATAATTATATAATGAAAAGTAAATCAATTTAATTTATAATGATAAATAGAAATACAACCAACCTTTTATTTTATAATCTATGATTTATTTTTTTTGGAATTAATCAGCATGGCCAGCATTGACTTGGAAGTAACTATATGAGACAACTTTTATGAGAAGAAAACTTGGACGCAGATGTTATAATTTATTTTTGATCGTCGTAACGCCACGCACGCTACACGTATGACACTAGATATGATCTGAAATATAATTTATTGAAAAGTGTTTGTTGGATAATTGATTGATTGCCAATTTGCCATATTTGACTCCTTGAGCAGGCAAATATTACTGTAATTAATCTTAGTGATGTACCAACGTGGATTAGTGACAGAGTGAGGTGATATTGCACCTGTTGGTGGAGGTGAAAAGACAATGTGACAGACTGAATCTCGTCTGATCAAAACCCCCACTCATTTTATAAGCTCAAAGGACTTGAAAGTGACTCTAACATGGCAAATAAATTAATGCTTCAGTCTTTTCAGAATTAATGGGCAAATAATGAACACCTACCCTTTGAAAAAAAAATACATAAATCAATAAAATGTCTGTGTATGTACGAATGAATCATGATTTTATTTTCTTAAATAGCGATTGAAAAAGAAGTTACGTAAATTCTTAAAATAAATTGGTAAAGACGAAGAAATGGAAATAATTAAGGACGAGAAAGCAAAGGAAATTTGCAAAGGAAACTTAAAGAGAAATCTCTCATAGAAGTTTATGAATGAGAACAAATAGAAAATGTCTACAGTTGTTGTTGAAAATATATTAAAATAATATTTTTTATTTTTAAAATTATTACATCAAAATAATTTAAAAAAATTAATTTAAATTAAAAAATTATTTTTTAAACACAAAAACATACAGTCAACTTAAAATTTAACCCCAATTGGATTTTTAATGAAATGAAATATAATATAGATTGGTGAAACGTGATTAACTCGATAAATCTTTTAATAATCTAATTAACGGATTTAATTGTTTTAATAAAAGAAAAAAGTTTATGATCACCCGTAATTTAAATCGATGATCAAATAACCACAGCCATACATCCTTACGAGGTCTGATAACTATGTCCATGAGTGGCCATTCTATCTCTCCTTTGGAGAGATATATGTAAGCGGGCTGCCCAGCTGTGTAACAAGCCCATTTCAGCACCAGATGAGGTACCCAGTTGCGAAGAAAGCCTATACAGCACCAGATCAGAGCCCAGTTTAGAACCAAGCCCATTTTGTACCAGATCATAGCCCAGGTGTGGACAAAGCCCATTGTGTACCAGATCAGAAGCGATATTAATATTATTTGAAGAGATATTAATATAAAGTGGAGCTACAGTTTATTTACAGGTAAATTCTTATGTGAGGTACAAAAGTGGTGGAATTAATGGGTGTTCCACCGATGATTGCACAATGCTTGCTCTGATAAAGATCAGGAGGTCATTTTGAGAGATATATCGAGCCATTCATGTATATTAGATGCACAATTTAACTGGTTCAAAATCTCCAACGTCTTACAAAAATAGGTTTAAGTGCTGCTTGACTAAAGACAGCATGTTTAGATTTATTTTTTATTTTTCGTGGGTTTAGACAACTCAGCTCAATATTCTGTCAATAACTTTGAATGAAATATAATTTAAAATATTATAGAAAAAAATAATTTTTTAACCTTTTTTTTCTAAAAAAATAAGACTCGATAGTTATAAATAACTTATAAATCCATCAAGTTTTGAGTTTATAATTTATTTATTTTTAATATATATATTTTTAGAGTTTAATTTTTTAAAATATCATTACACTTTTTTATGTATAAAAATTTTTACTTTAAGTTTAAGTATCATGTATAAGTTACCAGACAATTTAACTAAAAAAAATAAAAAAAATTATTAGAAATAAAAGATTATAATTAATTCTTAAACGCATAAGCCTTACTCATTTATTAAGTCATCATACTTCTTTATTTTTTTTGTATTAAATATTTACATGTATCAATCAAGGCAAAATGCATTACTTTTTCTTAGATGGCTGCAGGCCCTCTCATTTGTGTATCTATATTGTTTAAAGAATTCAGCTCTGTACAAGGACAGGAAAGCTTATGGATTTCAGTTTCTTGGATTATTGTTTGGCATCCACATATGTACTCCAATATGCCTGTTAAGTGCCCTGAAACTCGGAATATCCTATCGAGGGGGAATGTCAAAGAAAATTGATTCTGATGGAAGCAAATCTATTGGATTCATAACTGGCAAAACTTCTTCTTCTTTTTTTTCTTACATCGATCACAATCAACAAAATTAAACAGTGTTGACAGCTAATTTTAACGGGCACCAGCTGGGTGTATATAAAGGGAAATCATCTGCATTTGTTAGCTAGTCGCTATTACTCAAGGCACCAATGTCAGCTCTTCGTTTTTGCAACATGAATGGTTCCAAGAAATTGTCCAAGATAGAAAGGAAGTGTCGGTGTCGAAAGCTATTCGAAACATGGGTGGCTGCTGCTGCTGCTACAGAAAATCAAAGAAATCTCATGACTTCGCAAAGGAGTTAGCTTCCATTGGTCTAGAAATTCTCATTTGTCTCTCATTGTCTGGAAATTATTAGTCCGAACTTCTGTGTTCTTATACATTGACGCCCATTTTCATCCTGGACCTTCAAGGTGCAGCTAAATAGATTAATGGGCTCAAATGTTGAGGTTACCCGTCACTGCTAAATCTGCAAATAGACTGGCACTTTCTTGTTCTCAACCTCACGAAGTTAGTGAAAAATTTCGATAGTGATTTTGATTTATGCTTCAATGTTTTATACCATATTATATTAAATAATCATTTTAATTTAAAAACTTTCAGTTATTAATTCAAATTTCGACAGTGGTTTTATATTATGCAACTTTGTGATCAACTTGGCCTGCAAGAAACGAACTTTTGAACTGATATTCCATGGAGCAACATCGTGGATGAAGTGATCTACCGTCAAGGATTTCTGCTTTTCTGGTTCAGATATCCTTAGATATCCGCCAAGGTAGCAATATCAGGGGTGGACAAATATACGTTCAGTCCAACGCCGGTGTTCTTCGCGATCGTGAGGTTACCGTGGCCATATAACGGACTCAAATCATGCAGAATGAAAGGAATAAAAATCAGTATAAAAAAAATTAAAAAAATTCATGCCAACACCACTAATTTTAAATAAAAAAACATTTTCAACCGTAATTGCTATTAGAATCCCAAATAAACACTAAATCTTTCACTACAATCGTTTTTTTCCCTGATTAAGTATCTCATTACGTATACCGTTCAATCCAATTTTTTCGACATTTCCTTTTCGTAAAAGATGTCTCATTCGACATTAAAGTTGTGGACTGAATTAAGAACTCGTAACAATCCAAACTCGATTAGTCAATACAACTGATAGATAATTCATGTCTTAGTAACCACGAAATTGCCATGATATATAACATATGTCGTTCAATTATTAAAAAAAAAAAAAACAGAGGGTCGTTCAATTATTAAAAATAAATAAATAATAATCCAGGCTCTCAAAACCATGATTTTAAAAACACAGCACACTTAAGATCTTGGAGATTTTGGTAAAGCTGAAACACAAAACTAAGTACTCTTTGACTGTAATTATTGTTTCCCGATAAGCATCTCATTACGTGTACGGTTGCATCCAATTTTTTCGACATTTCCTTTTCGTAAAGATGTCTCAGTCGACACTGGCAAAGCTGTGGGCGAAATTAAGAACTCGTCACAACCCAAATTCGATCAGTCAATACAACTGATAGATACATGTCCTAGCAACCACGAAATTGCCTGTTATATCATTGAAATTAGAGCCAGTTTTGTACCCACATATGTTTTTTTGTGGATATGAGTATACTGTTTGATTTTGTATTTTAAAATGTTTTTTTGTTTTTTTGTTTTAAATTAATCATTTTTTCATGATTTTAGATTATTTTGATAAAGTGGTATCAAAAATAAAATGTTAAAAATAAAAATATATAAATTATTTTAATATATTTTAAAATAAAAAAATAAGTTAAAAAACAATAGTGAGACAATACCAATCAAGCTCTAAAATTGATGAAGAAGCTCCTTTGTCTTTAAACTTCAAGCCAAACATGATCTCGAGCAGGGGAGAGGTGCGTAGATTAATGGATTTATTGGCATCATCCTTGCAAATGAAAAGAAGATAAACATTATTTATTCTAATTATATTATTGTCGCTTAACACGCGGTTTCACAGTGTCAACCCTCACTGATGTGCTAATTTCAACAAAATAATTTTTAAATTCATCTTCCTAGCACGATTTTATTTTTTGAAATTTCTTTGGCTTTGTAGGATCTCACATATGCTACGTATCTAGGGATATCCTAAGGATAAATTAAAAATCAATTTTGAAAAATAGAATTTCAAGTTGTACTTATAATTAAAACAAATAAAAATACAAAGATGAAATTTAATAAAAACAACAAAAAAAAACCCCATTTTCACTTTAATGTGGAAAAGTTTTATTTGGTCTCTAAAGTTTTGGTTTATACTTCTTATTGTTTTAGAATTTTTATATTTTAATTATAAATTTTATTTTTTTCGTGTTTCAGTTTTTTTATTAATATGAGTATCTAAATTAGCTTGCATGCCAGCGTTCTAACAGAGCAGGGGAGAGGTGCGTAGATTAATGGATTTATTGGCATCATCCTTGCAAATGAAAAGAAGATAAACATTATTTATTCTAATTATATTATTGTCGCTTAACACGCGGTTTCACAGTGTCAACCCTCACTGATGTGCTAATTTCAACAAAATAATTTTTAAATTCATCTTCCTAGCACGATTTTATTTTTTGAAATTTCTTTGGCTTTGTAGGATCTCACATATGCTACGTATCTAGGGATATCCTAAGGATAAATTAAAAATCAATTTTGAAAAATAGAATTTCAAGTTGTACTTATAATTAAAACAAATAAAAATACAAAGATGAAATTTAATAAAAACAACAAAAAAAAACCCCATTTTCACTTTAATGTGGAAAAGTTTTATTTGGTCTCTAAAGTTTTGGTTTATACTTCTTATTGTTTTAGAATTTTTATATTTTAATTATAAATTTTATTTTTTTCGTGTTTCAGTTTTTTTATTAATATGAGTATCTAAATTTTAATAATCTTGAAATTTATAAAACGCAAACTAATAATTTTTATGGAACAAACTTAGGATATAACTAGTTTAATTACGTTCATTTTCACTTCTTAAATATAATGAGAATTGAGAGAGAGTTGTAAAAAAAATATTGAGAAAAGAAAAATTGATTAAAATGCCACATCCAAACCATTAAAAGAAATTGGTGTTATTGGAGTTTGTTTATGTGAGGAAAGTTCAAAGAAGATGGTGTTATCTTTTAATTATGCTAAAAAAATAAATCATGGTTTATAATTTTTTATATTCATTTGGTTTTTATTTTTAAAATGAGTGGAGGGTGATTTGGATTCAAAAAACTTTTACCCTGGTTTCATTTATCCAGTAAACATTAAGCTGTCTGCCACAATAGATTTTATTTGGTTTTTTCATTCTTTGCCAGCCCCCAGAGTTGGTTTTTTTTATTAATTTTCTTTATTCAAGTTTTAATTAATACCCTTTGGGTAATTGTTTAAATTTCTCAGTTTTTTTTTTAAATTTTGTTATATTTCAAAGAGATCATTATAACATACCTTTAAATTTTTTTCATCTTATATTTTATATAAATAAATTATTATTGGCTTTTATCTTTCAAAACCATGATTTTAAAAACTCAACGCACTTAAAATCTTGAAGATTTTGGTGAAGCTGAAATTTGATATATTTTCAAAACCATAGTTTTAAATGTAAATTATAGTTTTTCAAACGCAATTTCAAACAGAGCTTCGTATTAGTATTTGTATTGACTTTTTTCTTCTTCTTTTTTAATAAGCTTCTTATTATGAATATAGTTTTATCCAACTTCTTAGACATTATCTTTTTCATAAAGATGTCTCATTCACGTTGGTAAAATTCTTTTAAAAATAAAATAAAAATATTATTTTTATATAAAAAATATTTTGAAAAATAACTATAATTACACTTTTAAATATACCCTAAAATAAATAAAATTAAGAGCCCACTCTAAATTCGACCTCTGAATACAACTGATAGACAATACATCTTTTATTAACCACGAAATTGTCTGTTAATTATATCATTGAAATTAGAGCCCATTTTGTAAGTACGTCAGTTTCCTTGTGTTTTTTTATATTCATAAATGTTCTTTGCTATATCCATGTTTATTTGATAATGTAGAGTATGAATTTTTTTTTAAAAATTCTTAATTAAAAATATATTAAAATATATTTTAAATTTTTTAAGATTAATGTATTAAAATTATAAAAGAAAACTAAAAAAAATATTAATTTCATATTTTTTTCATGTTAACAACCTGCTTTGTCCATAACTTTCAGTCAAGCATTATCAGAGCAGCTAGGGAAGAGGTACATAAATAAATGGATTTATTAGCATCATTCTTACAAATTATCAGATGTGCAAACGTTATTTATTCTAATATCATTATCGCTAATCACGCGGTTTCTTCCATTATCAGCCCTCACTAATATGTTAATTTCAACAAAATAATTTTGACACAACTTTTAGGTTGTCCTTAAAACAATTAAAACTTTAATTAAAAAAAATAAAACAGAGCCCATTATCATTTATGCTAAAAAAAACTTATGTTTGATACTTAAAGTTTTGATTTATGCGTTATTTAATTCCTTTTATTTTATTATTTTATATTTCAATTGCAAATTTTATTGTACCTTTCATGTTTTAGTCTTGGGTGTTAAGAATAGAGAGAGAATTGTCAAAAAACACAATTCAAGAAGATAAAAAATAATCAGATGATCCCATCACGGTCATATATATATATATATAGTAATTGTATTAATGATTCATCTTTGCGAATAAAGTTCAATGATAATGGTGTTATACTTTAGCCATGCTATAAAAAAAGTAGATGAGAATTAATTATTTTTTTATTTTTTATTTATTTGAAGTGATTAGAAGGTATTTTAGGCAGCTTAGAAATGAATTTATTGACGTTCACAAATAGTTTTGAGGTTTTTTTTAAAAATAAAAATAATTTAAAATGGGTTTTTTTATATATATAAAATCTTGGACTCCAATTTTATTTATTCAGCGGATGACAAGTTGTCTAGCATACGAAGTGTCGCCCACTTATTAAAAAAAAACTGAGTGGTTTTTTCATTGAAAAAAACAGCAACCAAGCACACCTGAGTTTCAGTTTTATTTTTTAAAGAGTAATAAATATTTTTATTGTTTTTGATAATTTTATTACGCTTCAAAAATATTATTATAATTTATCCATTAATGTTTTCATCTACTATTAGAATTAATTTCTAGAATAAAGTAAATGGGAATGTATAAAATAAAAATGACAACACGGGTAAGTTATTTGCATGTATTTTTATTTTTATTTTTGGTTTTTACTTGGAAGATAATTAACTTTTCATTTTAGTATTTAATTAGTATTACCAACTCTCTCTCTCTCTCTCTCTCTCTCTCTCTCTCTTATCAATTTATATATTTTCTAATTTTTTTATTAAGCATAAATACATTTTTAAATTCGTCAATTAAAAGAATCACATGACAGTACCTTAAAACACGTCAATAATATCAACGTCTTATAATTATCTTGTGCGATAAGCTGTGCTGAAGTTATGTGGGCTGCTTAGTTTTTGTGGCCGAGCTCTATTCAGCTCTGTGTAATTGGATTTAGCCATATGCACGTATCAAATGAAGTGTTTTATATTTTCCTTCCTTGTTGGGCGATTGTGATGGTTTTCTCCCTTTCTTTATTTCTTGACTTTGAGTTTTAGGATTAGCTTCTAAGAAGATTTACTATTTACTATTTTTTGAAAAATACTCAAGAATTCAGATTTACTATTTTTTGAAAAATACTCAAGAATTCCTTTATCATCGAGAGAAATATAAAGTGAGGACTCGAAGTTAAGATAATTTTTAGGATAATAAATTAAAATCACATAAGTAATGTGAAATAATATAATTTCAAAAATCAAAAACAAATCCGACAGAAAATAATATATATATATATATATAGCATGATATAAAAGTATAAAAATAGGGATTAAAATTTGTCTCCTTCCCTCTCATGCATGTAGGATGTCTCAAGCTGGAAAAAGGCTTATTATCATTTTATTTTCTTAACTCTTATTTGATGTATGCTCGTTTCTTTGTTAGTGATGCTGTGTTTTAAATTGCGTTTAGCTTTGGAATATATATATATATATATATATTCAAGCCAGGCATAATTTAAATAACGTAACGTTAAAATTGGGACCTGTGAGTCTCATCAGCATGAATCACCATAGAAGAATACCATTCAAAATATTGAGAACTTTGAATTCCATGCATTTTTGGTGGCTGCCTTGTCCAATAGCACATTGTCTTTGTCTTCTGCATGTTTGGTAAGGACTTCACCTATCCTCTTTCTTAACAAATTCGGCCAAGTTTCCACACAGCTCAGAGAAGTGGAGTGTGGCTCCCATGTCTGCTTCTTGACCTTTGACTCTCCCTCTTCTCATCACCACCCCTAGTATTTCCCACAAATTAATTAAATTACAATACACAAAATGAGAGCACTTATAGTGCAATTGCCAAGAAACTACTTTGGCATTGAAGGCAAGGAGACATGATTTGGAAAGTCGGTGTAAACGACAGAAATTGTTACAAAAAACGACGTAGAATTTGCCATGCTATTGTTGACAATTGTATTGTAAATAGATTTCTTTTGTTTATGGTTAGTTGATACATGAATGAATTAGAAAATTGACAGATGAAACTATTGATAGTTTTTTCTATTGATAAATTGCTTTTATTGACATAATAATTTCTTTGATAAACATCAATAAAAATATTTATTCGGTAAATATCAAGAAAATTAAAACAAAAAAATTATATATATATATGTGTGTGATGATATATTATTTATATAAATAAAAATATTTAATCAGTATATACTAGCTTTGCAACCTCTTATTTTATTACAAATCAATCTTTCATCATAAATCCAGTTATTCCAACATTCAATTTATCAATATCCCTTTTTTTATTCAAATGTTACTAATGACTCTCCATGTTACATAAACAAAACTATTTATTTTTTATTTAAACGTAATTTTTAAATGTTAATTTTTATTGCATTATTTTTTAGCATATTTATTTTGTATGAGTGTTAGCTTGTTTTATAATTTTTTCTCCTAGAAATTTATTATATGAATATATGATTTGTACCTATTAGAATTTGCTTGAGATTTTGATAAATTATATTTGTTTATAAATTAATAAAATTTATTTTAAATTTATGACTTAAATGTTTTGTAATGAAATAAATAATAATTAATTTATTTAATATTTAGCAATAATTTTTGTTTGAGGTGTTTTTTTCGTTTGTAAATCCAATGGAATCTTTTATTACCAATGACAGACCCATCGACAAAACAAAAATAATTAAAAATGAGTTTTTCAATGAACTGTAACTATTCATGAGTTTCTCAGTAAAAATCATACTGACAAATACAACGTCTAACTACCAACCATCAATAGAATATTCTGTTGATAAATTGAAAGATTATGGCAGTGGAAGTTCTTGCATACTAATAAAGTCCTTTTCTCCGTGTGGAATATCAAAGAGTGCTGGTCAATACCTATATCTACACTAGATTAGAAATTAATGAAAAGTTTATTGCTCATAACATAATTTAAAATTTTAATTATAATAATATATATTATAAATGGTTGTTAACAACCAAACCTACCTTCTCATCACTCGTACTAAATGATATATATATATATATATATATATATATATATATATATAAAAACATAGATCAAGCAGGAGGTAATGTTATTGGTTGTTAATGACTAATTGATGTATCATTTAATATAAGGTTTGACAAATGTGAGAGGGTGAGTAGCACTTACAGTTCTCATGTAGCCCGGTACCATTTTTGTGAGTGGAATTGATATTTTTGCTGCCGAGATCCATGATGGAATCATAATATTCATAGGGGTCTGCATGCAAGTGATGGAGTTATGCGTGAGTGTGTGGATTCGAGGGATTTACATACTGATCACGATTTTTTGGGTTTATCGTGCCAACAAATTAAATTGTTTTCATCATCAACATAAATTTGATCCATGCTCGTAGCAATTTCCCACAGTGTAGCAGCGGAGATTAATTTCTTCTATTATAAAAAAAAAAAAAAAAAAGCAGGGGAGATTTCTTTATATTATATACTGATACATGTGTGAGATAAATTCAATTCCCACATGAAAATGGTTTGGTGGGTCACTCGTTGAGAAGTATACTCGACTCTTCTTGGCCACTTCTTCGGTAACATTATCTTTTCCATTTACTCATCTCTCAAAAGCATATCAAAATTTCCTCGAACTTTCTCCATTCCCACCACCTCCCAAACCACCATATAAAGGATAGCCAAGGGCGTCCAAAATACTCACGCACTCAAGAAAAATACTTACGCAGCCATAGTGGAAGTTGATTAATTAGCTTGTAACCATGGTCTATCAGAAGAAAATTGTGGAGGAGGTGTCTGGCTGGCTAAGAATCTTTGATGATGGCTGGGTGGACCGGACATGGACCGGACCACCTGAGGTCAAGTTCATGGCAGAGCCAGTGCTTCCCCATGAGGAATTCATAGATGGTGTCGCCATACGTGATGTGACAATTGATGAAAACTCTGGCCTTAGTGTTAGGATTTATCTACCCCAACATGAACCTGATCACTATACAGATAATAGCGATAAGCTTCCTTTAATTGTCCATTTTCATGGGGGTGGTTTTTGCATTAGCCAAGCTGATTGGTACATGTATTATTACATATACTCTAGGCTTGCTAGGTCAGCACCCGCAATTGTTGTCTCGGTCTACTTAAGGCTGGCCCCGGAGCATCGCCTCCCAGCTGCAATTGATGATGGGTTCTCTGCCCTGATGTGGCTACGTGCATTAGCACAAGGACAGAAGTCTTATGAGTCATGGCTTAATAATCATGGAGATTTCAACAGGGTTTTTCTAATTGGAGACAGCTCAGGGGGGAACTTGGTGCACCATGTGGCTGCACGCGCTGGTCAATTGGATTTGAGTCCAATGAGACTTGCCGGAGGCATTCCGGTCCATCCTGGATTTGTCCGGTCAGAGAGGAGCAAGTCCGAGATGGAGCAACCAGAGTCACCTTTCTTAACCCTAGACATGGTGGACAGGTTCTTGAAGTTGGCATTGCCAAAAGGGTGCACCAAGGACCACCCTTTTACATGCCCCATGGGCCAAGCAGCACCGCCACTGGACAGCCTTAATCTGCCACCGTTCTTGCTTTGCGTGGCGGAGGCCGACTTGATCAGGGACACTGAGATGGAGTACTATGAGGCCATGAAGAAAGCTAACAAGGATGTGGAGTTGCTAATTAATCCTGGAGTGGGTCACAGTTTTTATCTTAACAAGATTGCTGTTGACATGGATCCGCATACAGCAGCTCAAACTACTGGCCTTTTGGAAGGGATAGTAGAGTTCATCAAGAAGCACTAAAATTAATATTATGTAGCTCATTTAGTTTATAATTATATGTTTAAATAAGTGATCTTGCAGGGTTGGGATTCTACAGGTCATTTTCTCCCATGTCCCTTGTTGTTCAAAGTTGTTTCTACTCGCTTCTTCCATGTAATTGAAAATATTGACGCAAGTAACATACTGAATTATAAAGAGATCAGCTTCAATTTCATTATGAATTAAATTACTCATAACTAGTCACAGGGCCTTGCTTTGCTTGATTTCTCGAGAATTTTAACAACAATTAATATCATTAGAGATAATTGCATCTTATGGATTTATAGTGTTTGTTCTTGATAATGTCTCTAATTTGACGTACGTGATCTTCTTTTTTTCTCCTTTGATTAAGTTTGCTATAACACCTACTTTTATAACTATTGTTATAATTTGGTGTGAGTTATTTATTTTCTTTTTGTGCAATATATATCGTGGAAGATTATCTTCAATATTCTCTAATTTAATGTTATGATGTTATTGAGAAAGTGTTTAAATAAAATCAATGCAAAGTATTTCATGTGTTAATGCTTGCTTGATGACATTTATTGCTTTATGTTTTTAATCTTTCGTTCATTGTTAACTTATTATATAAAATTTAAAAAGTTTTATTCATTATTGACATGTAAAATAAAAAAAAGACTCAATGTTTCATAATACAAAAACACATAACAGATTGCTATAATTAAATTATGATTTTTTTCTTCTGACAAAAAACCATTACAGTAGTTAATACGAGTAGAACAGTCATTTTACAAGACTCAATTGATTATTATTAGGTTCGTTGGGATATACAGGTCTCTTTCAAAATTTTCTAGTACAATATAATTACTAAATCAACCTCAAAAACAAGATTTAATTAACTAAAATACATAAATATTTTTGTATTTTTATTTTTTAAAAATATAATAAAATTACTAAAATACCTTCATAAACAAATTTTTTTAATTGGCATTCGAAGGCTTTTTTTATTTTGTTTTTTTTATCATGATCTTTTATTAAGAGCAATGATTTGTTAATTTAAAAATATAAAACTTATTTTAAAAATAATTAAAACATGCATTGCACGCATAACTAACAAAATACCAATTTAAAGAATAGCATTGTTAATTTAAAAACCCATCTCACATTGTAATTTTCTTTACATATAACATAAAAATGATTAATTAATAATTAAATTCATTGTATATGTAGCTATAACTATATGGTTTATATTAATCTTTACAATATTCTCACTCAAGTAAAAAAAATTCAAACTTAAATTTATATTACATTATATTTAGTTTTTTTATTAATTAAAATGGAGGAAGTAAAATTCAAGCTCGTACTAATGACTTGGCCAACATAACTTTGATATTACTAGATTCTATACGGCATCGCGCGGGTTTGTAGTATGTTTGTGTGTTGTTGTAAGTTTGTTAAAAAAATTATATAGAGAAAAACTATTATAATCCTTAATGTTTTTAAGAAAAAAACTATAAAGTTAAATTCTCAATCAACTTAATATTTAAAAAATAAAAAAATTTAAAAAATTTAAAAAAAATCATAACAAAAAAATCATATAGGGAAACATTATAGCAATCCACAATGTTTTAAAGAAAAAAAAAAGGTTAAATTCTCAACCAGCTCAATATAAAAAAAAATCAACAAAAAAAACAATGCAGGAAAACACTGCAGCAATCTATAGTGTTTCACGAGGGCAGGGAAACACTGCAGCAATCTATAGTGTTTTACGAGGAAATATATAGTTGTAATTCTCAACGAGTTCAATATCAAAAATATAGTTATAATTCTCAACGAGTTCAATATCAAAAATAATAAAATTGATAAAGATAATTTTAAAATAAATCATAACAAAAAAATCATATAAGGAAACATTGTAACAATCCACAATATTTTAAAGAAAAAAACTACGAAACTATATTCTTAATTATCTTAATATGAAAAAAATAAAATCGACAAAGACAATTCTGAAAAAAATTATAAAAAAGAAAAAAAACACGTGGAAAAATATTATAGCAATCCACAGTATTTCCAAGAAAAAAAATACAAAACTAAATTTTCAACCATCTCCATATTAAAAAAATAAAATCAACAAAAATAATTCTGAAAAAAAAAGGTAATTTTGAAAAAAAAAAAGGAAAAAAAACATGTGAGGAAAGTTAAAGCTGAATTCTGAATCATCTCAATATTAAAAAAAAATTGACAAAGATAATTTGAAAAAAAACATGTAGGGAAATATTGTAGCAAAACAAAATTATATAGGGAAATATTATAACAATTCATAATATTTTAAATAAAAAACTACGAAACAAAATTCTTAACCAACTTAATATGGAAAAACTAAAATCAACAAAAATTATTTAAAAAAAATTCATAAAGAAAAAAAGAAAAAAATCATATAGGAAAATATTGTAGTAAGTCATAATATTTTAAAGAAAAAAAATATAAAACTAAATTTTCAATCAATTTAATATTAAAAAACCAATAAAAATAATTTTAAAAAATATAAAAATATAAATAATCTTGAAAAAAAAATATAAATCCATGAAAAACAAAAAAAAAAGTGGAAATGAAACAAAAAAAAAACATGTGGCGTGGGAAAGCTATAGTACTTTCCCATGCCATTTAGAATATTAGTTAATATTAAAAAAATCATACCAGTAGAAAAACTTAAATTATTATATAATTCCTTCGAAATATAATTTATACTCTAAAAATAATTTATATTATTGCATTATAAAATGATATATAAGTGACTCCAATTATTGCAATGAGATGTGAATTGACCCAACAATCCAAACTGTGCCTATCAACTATTTGAGAGATAAAACTAACTCGCAAGCTTTTGACCACAAATTTGTTTATTTTTTTATTTGTGTGTGTGTGTACCAGCTTGGCTGCATCGATCCAAGTGGAGGATGAAAGCAAAATAATGAAAAAGGATGCGTAATGTGTGAAGCGTGGGTGTGGTTCTTTTCAGACTCCAACATGCATTTATAAACTACAATATACACAACTTTTTGATGGAGCAAGCAAATATCACATGGAAATTGACCAGAAACTCCAAGTCAAATGCAGATATTGAAGATGAATGTCGTGACTCTTGCTATGAATCGTGTATTTTAGTCATGGTGAGAGGCAAAGACGGCCTTGGAGGGTATATATATGTGGGTCAGGTCTTGGCTATATATATCCAAACTCCAAAATAACTACTAATAATAAATAAATATATAAAAATAAATAAGTTTGTTCTTCGGCTCCATTTGATCTTGGAGCATGAAGCCAATAAATTTGTTCTTCGGCTCCATTTGATCTTGGAGTTATAAACGGGCCTCCCTCGCAATGATGGCGTGAGGACCTGTGTTCTTGGCGAGACCTTCAAGTCGTTCTTCTATCAACAGATCATTGAGCTTAAGAATAGAGATATAACCCAGCTCATTTCATGATAGGCTGATCAACACTCGAGTTACGGACTACGTGTGTTAATTTCTAAATCTATCTAGTTTTTCTTTCAATTCTTATCTAAATAACATCGCTATATATATAAACAGAAATGATATTGTAATCTATAACAAACGTGATCATTATAACAAATCTGAGAATTTATCCATACCAAACGTGATCATTATAACAAATCTGAGAAAGTTAAAAAGAAAAGAAAAGAAGTAATCTATAATTGTATTAAAAAAACAATCTGTATGAATATAAAAGATATTTAGAATGTGATTGATGGTTCAAATTAATTATATTAGTATATACTAAAAAAACAATACTATAAAATGTGGCTTGTAAATAGATATCGGAGAGAAGCACAACAAAGCAATAAAGGGTATTATTAAAAATTACTAGTACTCCTAGAGCAGCTAGGCTCAACTATAAATATACATTATCCAACTCTAGCTTGATAGACAATGAAATAAAAGCTTTTTGTTCTTGTAGATACAGGTATATTTTTGAACCCATACGTGTTTTTACTTGTTTTCTCTCTTATACAGTATTCATTATCATTGCTGCAAGTTTTGAGAGTTTTAAACAGGACTCCTTCTAATTAATTTTTTCTAAATAAAGTATTTTTATTCTAATTACCTGGTTATGAATTTAAAAAGTTAAAATATAGTTGATATTTTTTAAAAAATAAATGGGTATTATAATTTTTTTTATTAGATTATTTCAATTTCATTATTTAAATTCTAAATTTATCAAGATATATCATGTTGACTCAGTTTTGATTATCAAGATTATAAATTTATTATGCAAATTTTGATTGATTAAAACTGATATTTTATGTTATTTTTTTATTCTATTTTGTTATTTTATATTTAATGGATTGTGAATTAAATTATATTATGTATTTTATTTTTATAAAAATATTTTTTGTAGATTATCTGATTACTTTTTTAAAAAAAAAATATTTATCTATTTATTTTTATTTTTTATGTAATTAAATGAAAATCAGTTACGTCATGAGCTAGTCGTCCTTGCAACCATATGTGGTATTTTTTAATTCTTTTTTTAATACAAGTCTTTATGGTTTTTATTGGTGACGTTGAACTTTAAATTTATAAATTTAGGTATTTAAAATGTTCAAAACATTTCAATAAAGATGCTTTCATAAATTAGTATTAATCCAATCATTAAGTTGCCATTAGTTCGGATGACGGTGAAACTAACAATCAACTTGATTAGATGATTATAAGTTTATAGATATTGTAATATATAAATCCTAAAATAGTAGAAAATCTTAATTAGTAGACTTGAAAACCAAAAGGATTTAAACTAAAATAACCAATATCTCATACATTTAGATATTTTAATCGAGTCTAAGAGATTTAATTAGTTTAATAAAAAAAAATTGTTTCCCATATTATCTTCCATTGTAAATTTACATGAGATATTGAAAGAAAGTAATTTTATATCAATTGGGATATAGATCATTTTTTTAATCTGATTTTAAAAAAAAAATCTTGATACTCAAAACCTAATATGAGGATATTTCTACTATTAAAAAAAAAGAAATATTTTAATTAACAAACAATTAGAGATTCCTTATGGCTGTTATAATGTGATGTGCTGATGATGCTTAGCAATTAGTGCACAGTAATTTTAATCTGTCGTAATTAAGAGTATGAATATCAAGGACCACCTGGATTAATAACTAGCAGAAATTTTAGGAGCCGCTGTCCAGCAACAATCCCAGGAGCAAGATTAAAGACATTTGATTCAAGGTGAAAGAATCTCCACATAAGAAATGTGTTCTTAGCACCACGCAAATAAACCCGAAATCAAGAACTCCGGATCCCATAAAAAATTAAACAAGACGGAAACCTTGATAGGTGTGTTGATATTATAACACTAATCCTTAGCTCGGGCTAAAAAAGAATTGAAGGCAGAAGCTAAAGCTAGAATAATTAAGCTTGAAAAATTGAAAGTGGAAGAACACCTTTTTGTTGGCAGCATCACCTGGCATGGAAGGCCAAGGGCACAACCTCGGCCAAAGGAGTAGTTACAGGCGTGGGACCCTTTGATGGAGCTGGAGAATTCCTACACAATGGACAAGTAGCACTCATCTTAAGCCATCCATCAATACAATCAGCATGGAAACAGTGATGACAATCTGGAATACACCGTATGGTATCCTTGGTCTGGTAATCGGACAAGCATATGGAGCATGGACCTTCATTGGGTTTGGGTAGTCGCCGGCTTTCGCCCAACACCATCTTCGTATACGAGTCTATAATGGGCTCAGCAAGACCCACCATCACCGTCATTGGCTCTATTGGATTGCCGGCAGTGAAGTGCCGGTCATGCCCATGCTCATAGTTGTTGCTGTTATCATTACTATTATCATTATTATTGCTGCCATTGCTATTACCATTACCTTTAATCCTTGAGCAAGCATAAGAGGTGAGCATTATAGTAGAAATGAGGACGAGAATGCCAATGGCAATGGCGATACCATAACCAAGGCCACTGCCAGCAGCGGCCGACGCTGACACTGGTGGAGCAACTGTGGACATGAGGGACTGAAAGAAAGAGATAGAACAAGAAGTGGAAAAAGGCGTTGGATTTGAAAAGAGGGGTGATAAGAAGGGCCACCGGGTCCGCGGGAAAAAAATTAATAGAATGGGAACTTTGGAGTTAATGTTCAACGGCTACTGCATTAAACAAAAGTTTTAAAAAGCAGGCCACCATTTATGATAGTCATTGAATTCTTTTTTGATTGTTAATTGATCAAGACTCAAGATCTAATAAGTTATACTCTCGAGGTTCTTGTGCTTATTTTGGAGTCCGTTTTTTATGACGATCCAAAGTTTGTGTCCTTTCGACTTTCTAGACAAAAAATAAAAACAAAAAATAGCATGATTGAAGAAGACTTTTTTATGACGATCCAAAGTTTGTATCCTTTCGACTTTCTAGATAACACATGAAACAAAAAAAAAACAAAAAATAGCATGATTGAAGAAGATGGCCTTGAAAAATGGAGGCTAGATCTTGGGAAGTATTTGCATGTTGTTAGACCCTGTTGACAAGTTATACATCTTGAGGAAGTGTTTTTAATTGAAAAAAAATATGATACAAGTGTTGTTAGAGCAATGATCCTGGAAAACAACTCAAATAAAACATTAAGAAATAAGCATTTCATGTCTACATTCAATCAATTAATTCTATTTAATTTAATAAAAAATGATAAATATAAAAAACCAAAGACAACCCAATTACACACAAAAAAAAGAGGATAAAATAAAAGATGTAGAAAGCATATAAAAAAAAACTCAATGTTTAATTAAATAAATATTTAAAAATGAAATTAATAGAATATAAATTTAAAAAATGATACAAAAACCAATATAAATTAGAATAGATCTTCTAAAACTAGATTAATCTTTCAAGTTTGCAACCTGTGAAACGCTATACCCGAGCTCAACTAAAAAGCTAAATTTCAAACCAGTTTATACATGAACCGTCAGATGGGCTCTTATCAGCAAGAAGAAGAAGAAGAAATGAACTTATTGCACTTTCTGCTACATAAACTGCAGGCTGGAAATATTAGAAGTTATTAGATGAATACAACTCCACACTAGAAAGAAGCGTGGTGAGGAAAATCAAAATGAAATAGAGATAGATGATGGGCAGAGACCATAATAACTTGTTATGAAGTGAAACTGATAATAGTCTTTCTAATGCAAAACAATGAGCAATCCGGAATCAAGAATCCTGCTCCTGGGACATTTACTGATGCATGCAAACAACAGCAGGAATATCCTTCACTCGCCATATATACGCCATAACAATGAAAAAGAAATACTGCAGTGCACTCTGTTCTGTTCTTGGGAACATAGACACAGAAACTTAACTCTTCACTTCAATTGCTATATCACACAGAAGGACATTTGAATGCAATGCAGTTTTACAATCACTCTCAATTCACTAAAATTAAGGCGCATTCCTTAATTGATGGCATACACAAACTACAGAAGTATCCTTGACAGCTGCAAAGCACGGAAGATGTATTTCGAGCACATTATAGTATCAATGATGGCTTTGGGATTGGTTTTTGGCATGAATCGACCCCTATCTCCTGCCACATAAGGAGAACCTACTTTGAGATGAAGCGAGAGGTAACTAATATCAGGACTTCTGGACTATAGTACAAGCAACACAACTCAGAGGATGGGCAATCCTTAATACCCAGCTACACTTTTCCATGAATATCTATCAGCTCTCAAATGTAATAAAATCACAACCGTGGATCGCTTCAAGGATGAAAACTGATTCATTTGAAACAACTGATGAGACATAGAGTTAATTCATCGCCGCTAGAACATTACCATTTTCATAGCTAATTGAGGCACACTTATGGTTTCAACCTTGGGATTATTCAGGTTTCATTAGAATTGATCCTAGACGATTAATATGGTTAACAGGTAATACGTTTAATATGCTATGTCAAGAGCAGCAGCAACTGCTCTGAGTGTTTCTTTTCTGTATACAGTAACAAACTTGAAAGAAGGCAGGTTATAGGAAAACATGAAGATAACTAGTCTCAACAGAATAGATATCTGTCTGCCCTGCAGTATCTTTCTCAACATACCCTGTCCAACCACGAGTCCGCGGTGGGAATGTCCCGACGACTTTGGTTTTCTCCCCAGCCAACCACTCCAAACTCACCATCCCAGCCTACTTCACAACAAGCAAGACATCATTTCACTTTCATATAGCAATGCTGTACGGTTACAAGCCTTAATGCACAAATACATCTTAGGGCTATAAGGCTATAACTGTTAATCAGCCATTCCAAAAATATAAAAAATAAAATAAAACAGCTAGACTCTCTTTTCAACTAAATTATAAAATCAATAAATAATGTAAATTATTTGAAGAAATTAATAAAACTATAATCTCCAAAGATAGAATTTTACAATCAAATAATGCGTGCACAACATATGCTTTGAATTTTTTTTTCCATTACAAAATCATTACAAGAAGAGAAAAGGAATCCTTTTATCCTGGCTTTAGTATCTTGCCACAAATTTTCAATCAACAAAACCATAAAAATTCCACATCCCAAGATCCTGAAGTCCGTCAAAGTGAGATTTTTCCCCTTTTCTTGCGTTATGAAATAATATAATTCAAGAAGAACAAACAAACAAAAAGTCTCCAGACATGACAATATACACAATCTAACTTCTTGACAGCCTATAGACTCTAGAGTTACCAAGACTGAGTTAGCATAAGAATATAAGATAAGATAACCAAAAACAGTTATAATTCTTGTGAACTGACCTCTTTTTCTGGGGCACATTCTTCAGTATTACAGTCAGAGTCATCAGAGGAAGCTCTGATAGTGAAAAGCTTCAAGTTTCACTTACTTCCATATGTGTATTTCCTGAAAAGTCTTTTCGAAGTGAGTGTGCAAGTGTTCGCTGATAACATTGCCTGTGAGGCACAAGTCATTTCCTTTTTATCGGATTGAAGGATACCAGGTTAAAGGGTCAGCAGATATGACCTCAAGAAGAACAACACTCTAGTTAGTACTCAGTGCTCAAGAACTTGTGGCTCTCGGTGTCTTGAAGGGGTTTCAGGGCCGGAGTTGAGTGAGAGAAATGAGAGAAAGGGAGAGAGATTCTGGTGGGGTGTGAGAGATGTTCATGGGGATGGGTATTTTGTAGTGGACTTTGATTGGTTACCTGGAATATGTTCTTTCTGGGGTTGGATTCTCTAAAGACGCGCACGCCAAGATTTGCTTTTTTGGCTTTTGGAGTAGCCATTGGTTAAATGGCTTGAGTTGAAAAACAAAGGCATTACTTTTGCTAAAATCCCATAAACCAGATACTCAAAACTTAATTTCGATTGGCTGGGACGTTAATCAATAGGTATTAAGCCTGATTTAGACAGGTTTTTTTTATTTGAAAAGTATTTTTAAAAATTTTAATTAATATATTTTTGATATTTTTAAGTTATTTTGATGGACTAATATTAAAAATAAACTTTAAAAAATAAAATAATATTATTTTAATATATTTCAAAATAAAAAAAAAATTAAAAAATACAACCATACCTTTAAACATATCTAAAAAAATACAACCATACCTTTAAACATATCTATAATTAATTAGTTTAATGATTGATTCCCAATTTCATTTGAAGTAATGATTAAATTAAATTTAACACAACTAAATTTAAATGATTTAGGATTGATCATTGTTTTATTGATATAAACAATTTCAAGAGATACTCGATCAGATCAATCATATCATGACAAATAGAAGGTTAAGATTTTGGAGACAATATCAGATTTGTTTTCTTAGTATATAACAATCCAAGTTTGGATGAATTACTTAACTGGGAAAAGATTTGGCATGTAAGAAATAGAATTTATCCTAAAATACTCAAAAAAGTAATAATAAAGAAAATCGACACCTGCATGCCACTGAGAGGACACTTCAATATTGAACGGAAATTCCAATGCAAGCTACAATACAATCTGTTAAAATTACAATCATCAGCTAAAAAAAACTCCCAAAGAACAGGGCAGGGCCCTGCCTGCTAATGCTAAGCGACCTCAACGAAGACATGAAGAGTTTCCATGCATTTTATTATCCCTGAAGATTAATCAATGATGGAATTGCTTTATTTTACCCTATTCCATCCCTCCACTGCAACCACCCTCTCTATGGCTGTCCGCTTCCTTGAGCTGGTACAATCATCAGATGCTGTAGGAAGTAGCAAGAAAGGCTATTTCCTTGTCAAACTGAACTGTTTCCTCAACTTCTTGAACAGACTAGATTGTTTCGAGGGTGTCTTGTGTTTATATTTCCTGTGCCTGCCATAAAACTCTCGCAAATGCAGATACAAATGCCCGTGATGCCAACCACTAGAGGCGGGAGTATTGATAGTTGATGTAAGATGAGGAGATAAACAAACATTTCCATTGATATTACCTTGCTACGCATGATCATTGCTTCTATTTTGCAGAAAAGGGACTTTCTGAGAGGATGAGGCGGAGCCACAATTTTCCTTGTCTTCAACTTTCTTGATCTCTTCTTGGGCCTTCCCCCAAATCACTGCATAAAATCCAATGGCTATTATAGCAGCTCCAACCACACTGCAATGGCAGAAAAGATAGATGATTTCAAACTAAACAACCCAGCTAATCATAAATATAATCCAAGATCAAAAGGGCCTCACATTCCAAGATCCAGAGCGTCCCCAAAGCAGATGACACTTGCTGCAGCTGCGATGACAATCCCCAAGGGTGCAAATATAGCAACAAACACAGGACCTGTCTTGTGTAGACACCATGCTGTAACACCAATTTCGAATGCATTGCCCAAGATTCCCTGCTTGTTAAAAATGTTAACTCGCTGGTTGCATATTGTAACAATATTAAGCTAAGATTTGAAGTCTAGAGAAGCTGGAATCCAAGATGGTTTTTCTTTACATACCGAGAAGAGAACAGCAATCAATCTTATATTAGAGTTTAAGCTCCAAGCAGAGGGGTCTCTTTCCATGACCACAGAAACTATTGAAGACAATATGGTCGAAAAGAAGAAGTGAAAAAAAACCACAATCAACTTTGCTGAGTACTTTTTAAGGATCAATGCCTGAAACATGAAATATATATGGGAAATTAGAGTTTATTGATTTTTTTCTTGAACTTTTAGCAGGCTTCTTTTATCTTCATTGGGGTTTGTTAAATTTCACCTGTACTATAAGCCATGAAGAAGCCGTAGCACAGTCAACTACCATGAGCAATCCTCCAAGAACCCAATTGGACTGTTGCAAGAGAACCTGATGAGATGACTTTGTAACAGAGGGTCGTGCCTTCAGAAGTAGGGGACCCTTGTAGCAAGTAACAATAAATGCCCCTCCAATTGATACTACGGTTCCCATAGATTTAGCTAGGGTGCTGTAACTTTTCCAGTCAACATTTTCCATCCTGAAACAACCCAGCAAAAGCATTTTAGCCCTATCCTTTACAGTACTTGACGCGGAGTATAGCGTTGTTAAAATTAGAGTTCTCAGGCACCAAAGTTATAGATATAAGTTGTTGAAAAATTCAGAGAAAACTTTATTGTTTTATTAAAAATCTAAATAAGAATGTTCTCCTATTTATTTATATTAGTATTAAGATGCTTTATAATAAATGATTCCTAGTAAGACCTTTTATGAGAAAGGATTCTAATTTAGTAGAATTTATCTAGTTTTAGAATTCTTATATAATAAAATATTAATCAATTTAAAGTCTTAATTTAGAAAAGAATCCAAACGCAACAAAATGAAATTATTATCTTAAATTTTACTAAGAGAACTTAAAAGTATATCAATACGAGTTTTAAAGTTTAAAGATTCAAATCATCATTTTCTAGCACCACAAGAAAGATTGTGTATGGTAAGCCTTATTTTTTTTATAATAAGAAATCTTGTTAAAATAAACGTAAGCTTTTAACTTTGTTAACCACTTCAAAAAAAATTTCTTTGAAAGTCTCTCATCATAAAAAAAATCTAATCAAATTCAAGAATAGATTTAGATTTTAACTTACCTCAAGCTAAGTCTCCAAGTAAGTTCCTTTTTTCTTCACAAATCTTTATTTGTGTTATTTATTAGCCGAGCTAGATCTGTTATGTTTGCACCAAATGATCTAATCTCTTATCTTGAGCATATCAATTAACATGACATATAGCATGGTTAAAGCTAGGGCTCTAAAACTCTAATATTATAGATCTAAATTATAAAGAAATTTAGAGAAAATTCTTTGTTCTTTTATTAAAAAATTAAATAATAATTTTTTTCTTGAAATGAATTAGATATTCATATTTATATTAGTTTAAAAACCTTTATGAGAAATAATTCCTAATTAAAACAAAAATTCTTTATAAAAAAAAAATTTTTAATTAAAACTTATATAATTAATAGAATCCATTTAGTATTATAACTTCTAAATAATAAAATACTAATTAACTTAAAATTCTAATCTAAATAGAAAAAAAAATCCAAAAACAACAAAGAAAATAAAAGCAATCTTGCACAATAACCTCCAAGCCCTACTTGAAAACCTTCTCCGAATATAAAATTTAGACCTGATAAAAATTATAACATTCAGCATCTTCTATGAAAATCTTAGCTCGAGATTCAAACTAAATCTTTAACTCTTATTAAACTTTTGAAAACTAAATATCTTAATTACTTGATAAGACAGTGAACATTTATTATGCATGGAAAAAATCCCCTCACGTCACTACTGCTTCTTTACTTCACAAATCTTTGAGAAAGATTTTAAGCTAAAAAACAGAAGGAAAACAATCAAGTCAAGCAAACAAAAAAGTACATAACCTGAAAATAATGGCAAGCATGAAGGTAAGACCAGGGACAAGGTTGAGCATAGCAGTGCCAAGTGTAGGAGAGCTGAGGTTAATGCCAGCATAACAAAAGCTCTGTCCCAAGCAACTGAGAAAAACTATGGCAAATCAAACCCAGAAAAAGAAAACGCAAGAAATTAAGCTATAGAGTCAGAGGGCAATTCTAAAGAGAAGTGCAAACCCAAAAAGACCAAGCAAGAAGAATCCAGAGACAATTGACAGGGTGAGTGGAGGCCTCTCTGATGATCTGCCAAATAAAAGAGAAGAATAACAGAGCTATGTCAGATGTACATGATTCCTTCAAGGCGTGGGTGCTGAGAGATGGAGATGAGAACCTGTGAAAGAGAAAAGAAGGGAGGAGGATGAGGGAGGCAATGGCATTAGAGTAGAGAACAAAGACGAAACTACTCATGCCATTTGACATGGCTGCCTTGCCTAATATCATACGCCCAGCCTGTGCACACTCTGCCATTACCATCCCCACAATAGGCAGGACTGCAACTTTCCTCGCCATCATCACTCTATGTTTCTTAATTATCTGCTCTGTTGCGAGATTCAAAGTTGAAAATTCAGACCCTGAAACTAACACAAGACGCTATTATCGGTATTATGGCATGCGATAGTTGGCTTTGGCCGACGAAGGGGCCACTTGATAAACCCCAGAGATCAATGAGCATCGTCGACGAAGGTTGATAAACCCCAGAGATCAATGAGCATCGGCTATGGAGACCTAACCCCCTACT